>NC_040016.1:22015648-22315648 GCF_000972845.2 Larimichthys crocea | reverse complement strand
GTTGGAGTATTTAATTCTGTATTATAGTCTGTAATGTTATGGACATATATAAGCCGACGTCAGCCTCTAGTTTGGGTTGTCTGTCTTCCATTGTCACTCGTCCAGTAATGCCCCCCCAAAGCGGATCTGAAGTGTTTTTGACCGATCGATATCTTTATATTTACTGACTGTGGTTGAGCCGTCTTATAATACGTCTTTCTTATAGGCAACTTCTGCTTCTCACCGTCAAGTCAACGGTTTGATACATCCGGCGTCAGCTGATGCAATCCAATCCAACCGGTGTTTATAGGGTTGACTCTAACCTGAACCCGAAACTGTTGACAGGACTTTTTTAATGGCAAACTTGAAATTTTCACAACATCAGGAAAGACAAAGACAAAACCCAACATGTTTCTGTACAGAGAGCAGCACTACGAGCACACTGTACGTGAATTTAACAGATTTTTTGTTCTGCAAAGTCACATTTATTGTATTTATTTAAATCTGGACACAAAAGCTGCTGAGTGACATGAGCGACTTCATGCACAGTTTGACAGGTTTCTGTTTTTATTGGTTTATGTGACGGTCTGTGATGGTGATGGGAGCCTCCTCTGAGGTCACTTATGGGATGGTCCTAGCTTATTCCTCTCTGGTGAGTCATTTCTCAGGTCACTGGTGTGTTTGACCACCAACCGCTGGAGATTCATCAGCACTCGGGAGCTAAATGCCTTGTAAAACGTAACATGAGCAGCGGTCAGAGCTTGCTCTTACTCTCATGATATTGTGCCTCTCTCCTCATCCACCTCCTCTCTTCACTCCCAGAGTTTATGAGGGAAGTGACTTCATGCTCATTCCATTTGAAAGGCATGTGAGACTTGGCTGTGGGTCGGCTGCATGTTGGGAGTGATGTCAGCTTTCTGGACTGGTCACCACTGATTAGAGCTCTTGCACAAACCACTGGGAGGATAAAAACCTGCCTCGTCTCAGCCCCAAAATTTCCCCCTGATGACTGACGTGGTCCGGGAATGTACTCTAATTTGGATGGTTAAAAGTCTCCTTGGGAAAGATTTTTATGTCGGGTGCAAGCATCCCACGCTGCTATAGACTCGCCTCAGCGAGTTTAAGGTGTCACGATGAGACAGTGTCTCACAAAAGCAGCTGATAAGTGCTTTGTTGTACAGGACTAAAATGAAAAACATTTAGCATTCAACTAAACGGCCAAACATCAACCAGGACACAGCAAAACCAGAAAACATTTCCTCCATAGAATATGATCCAGTTTCACCAGAATCAGTGAAATAGTTGCTGCTGTGTGACTTAGTGAAGAAATCCTCTTGGCACAAAGTTTACAGATGACTCCTCATCCTCTGCTCAGCAGACAAACCTTCCTGTAAGCTCTGTGGAATAACCTCTGACCTGGTTTTCTCTCTTGGTTTTTGCATGTATGATTTCTATTTTTATAGCAGCCTCTTCACCGTCCTGCTGCTCACTCATCTGTGGAGCCTTAAGACCCCATAAAAGGAGGCAGGTAATGAGGGCAGAGGTTATCTGCAACATGATACTGTATTTAAACCTGAGGGACCATGTCATATCAGTTCACACGAGGCAGCTACTGCAGATATGACAGATAGAAATGATCTCTCAGCTGCTGTTTATCACCTCGTCTCTACGAAAAGTGCAAACGTCAAAAAGACAAGGAGTGATGTATGTCTGAAATCTGGACGTAGTCTCCGTGACGTCCCCGCAGACTGTCTAAAACCTGGACGTAGTCTCCGTGACGTCCCTGCTTCACAACATCTTCAATAACAAACAAATACAGTATGAATACTAATAGAAGCAGCGTGGATGCAGCCGCTGGTGTCAAGTTCAGGTGTGAGCTTACAGAAGGTATTTAACCCTCCTATCGATGGTCCTGCCTCGGAGGGTTAAAGGACGGTACAGGTTGAGCCGGACTTCAGAAGAGACACAAAGCAAACCCTCGCAGCTCGTTAAACATGTATATTCAACATGTTCCGTCTTAAATCTGAATATAGAAACCGTTTTAATGATGCGGCCTCGTCACGTGCCGTTCACTGACGGGTGCTGATAATAATTGTTCTATTCTGGATGTGGGATGACGTGCTAAAGATGGTAATGTGAGCCTGTAGTGACATTTAAGCCTCCACTGTAAGTGTCACTATTTCAAGCACGGCGGGTGCTTGATAGACTGATATTAGTCGAGGCTGTACAGGATGCTTGAGCCTGCAATGTCGAGAGCTTTTCCGAGGATCCATAAAGATGCTGATGCAGGGAAACTCTGATTTATATGGAACCTGATACAGAATATGTATTTATGTAGTTATAGCACTCACAGTGCAGATAAACTTTATACTTTATCACCAATGCAGGAAATGCAAAGTTTCATTGTGTTCTCTGAACGTCTCATGACGTATGACCTTGACGCTGAGGCTGTCGAGTATAATCATGTGATTTACAAATCATGTTTCATGTGGGACAAGCAAAGTCTGTATTTTACTGTCAGATTTATTGACACTATCCCCCAGATATGACGTCACATTAACTTTACTATTAATAGTTTACCACATGATAACCGCATGTTGCCGTGCATGTCGTACATCTCATCATCTTTCATGATGTTTCTTCTTCTCCATGTTGTGTGGTGCCAAAACCAGGAGAGAGGCAGATTAATGCAGAAAAAACAAAAACAAAATCTGCAAATTGTATCTTGCTAAATTCTCTGTGAAGAACTTTGTGATGCACGTTTGCACCAAAGTTTAAGTTTAAAGATTAAATGACAGAAAACAACGAATATTGTTGCATGACCTCTGTGTTTGGCAAAACACACGTACGGTCATTTAAGGTGGAATTTTCACTTTGCAAATTGCAGACATGGTAGATTTACACATGATGAAGATCACAGAGGACCTGTAGGATTATTTCAAATGACCAGAAGTCTCTTCAGTAATACTACGCTGCTGTGAACGCAGCCAAAGACTGGATGATAGCTTGGACATGTCAGGAGATGTGAGCACTGTTTGATCTGTGGTTGGTCCACACAGAACCATCTGAACAACGGTTTGTATAAAACATTCGAGGTGCCCAGAGAATGAATCATACTGACTCCAATCCGTCCAATACGTACACACTTATACACACAGTGTGGTGTGAAATATCAGATAATACATGGTGTGTTCTCTGGATCGTGGCTGAATGACCTCATTGTTATGAGTTAAAAATAATCATTTCCTCTTGTGAGTTCTGTTTGACTTTGTCTGATTTGGCGTCTCCGTCGGACTCGTGAAAAGAACAGCAGCTTTTTGTGAAACAGGCACAAACGATTAGTAAGCCGCGAGCTCGAGGTAACCGAGTACGAAACAAAGAGCAGCGAATGCTGAGGTCACATTTTTTCAGTAAGGACGCTGTGACATCACCACGAAACTTTTTCACCCTCGTTTATGATGAAAGAAGGGAGTGAACCCAAAGATCAGCTGATCCAAATCTTCTTTAGTGGAGTCTTAGATAAGACAGAGGGCGACCACTGTTTGTTTTTTCATGCAGTAGCTGTCACCTCCCAGACTTCCCTCACACAGTTTTTAGGAGCTCAGCTGAGTTCACGGAGCAGACGAACCTCCGGCTGGTGGGATCTCCTCGTTTGAGTTTGAGGTTCTGTTTGGATGAACTGCTCAGCCACAGCGTGGTGCCACTTTATGACTGTGTCGCACCTTTCAACAACAAGGCGAGTCAAAGGGTTTTTTACGTAAAGAGCTGGAGTGCAACAACAGCAGACCCAGCAGCAGCTGATATCACTGCCTAGTCCAGCAGCAGTCAGCACAGAACCAGAACCAGAACCAGCAGCAGCTGATATCACTGCCTAGTCCAGCAGCAGTCAGCCCAGCTCGGCGTCTGTCTTTCAGCCTTTTATTTCACCAAGCTCTCACCAACCACTAAAAGTCAGTCCCACATTTACTCTTGTAACACTCTCCCAGTGCTCTGAGCTCACAGCCCGACTAACAAACTGAGCCAAATGAGCTAACAGCAGCTACCCTACGCCTGAAAACCTCCTCTTCTCTTCCCGGTGGTCTGTAGCTGTACATTCTTCTTAGTTTCCTACCTGCTGTTTCATGGAGGAAATTAGTTTCTGGAACTCGTTAAAGTTAATTCAATAAGATTTATTAAAGAATAACTGCACCACCCACTCATCACCCGCTTACTGTCCAACTGCCAGAATCCAGACAAGTCGATCAAAGTGGCCATTTAGTCGCCTTCGGTTATTTAAGCTTTGCGAGCAGGACCGAGTGATTTGCAGACATCTGTGGACTGATGGTGAAAACATGCAGAAGAAACAAAGATGAAATGACTCAGAACATAAACTTTAACGAGCTGTCCGGTGTTTCTTAAGTTAAGTCACATCAGTATCATTAAAAGAAAAAGTTCAGATGTGAGTCCAGCGGAGGCAGAGCGGAGAACAGAACAGGATGAGGTTGCTATGGTGTTTGAGATGGTTGCTATGGCATCGCTAAGCTCACAGGATGTTTCGAGTGAAATAAATCTGATATACACGTCTTTATTATTAAGTTGTGTCTCCAGCCGGCACACAGCTCACACACACACACACACACACACACACACACACACACACACACCGGTATGAATAAATATCAGTTGCAACTTTCTCTGACTTTAAATCTACAGAAAATATCTGATTCGTGATGATTATTTATCCTGGTGCAGTTTCATAAATCCATAACCCATCATGCAGCTCAGGTAGTCGAGCCGTGAAGTGATAATGGTGATTGTTTTATGTGAGGAGGTGCAGAGACATGAAGATGTTGCTGGTGTCACTCTGATGTTTGAGTCAGTTTTTTAAACAGATACATTGACATTAGTACTAACAGTGTATGTATGACAGGAGTGTTTGTTCTGGCTCTGCTGTGAAGTTATTCTACGTCTGCCTCCGAGGACCCCCCCCCCCCTTTATGGTGAGTTACAGCGACAGGCCAGACCTCTTCAGACCTCCTCGTGGAGCCGATCGTTCCCTTTTATAGTCATTTTTTAAAAATCCACATGACTAAATCATGTTTTGAAGAACGACAAACTGGCGAACGTGGACGGCTGCCAACGTCCAGGGAGCACCGCAGCAGGGAGCTCAGCACAGTCGCATTAAAGTCAATGTAACATTAAACCGAGCTCGGCTTCACATCATTAACAGAAAAATAAAAACACCACAGTTTAAAATAAACACCACTAAATCAGGCTGATGCCTTTATGTTTCTGTTTTTCCATCGTGGAGCAGAATATTTGGAAAGGACATAACGCTTTAAAGCAGGACACACAGAGACAAACAGCCACTCACATTCACACCTACGGCCAATTTAGAGTCCCAGTTAACCTGGTAAACCTGTGTTTGGACTGTGGGAGGAAGCTGGGGTATCCGGAGACACTCGAGAACATGCAAGTGAACCAAAAAGAACCTGAACCTGGTTCAAACTAGGAACCTTCTCGGTATGAGGCGACACTACTAACCACGAAAGTTCCTAAAAGATGATGGGACATAGAGACCAGCTTTAGCAGATCCAAAAGACAAACCAGAGACCGGCATCGGTTTAAACCAACTCAGGAGCAGGACTGGATGAAGTTCTTAACAGGCAGAAGGATGTGATGCTGGGACAGGACATGACCAGAGAATGACTGGCAGCCTAAAAGAAGAATCATGAGTGTTCTAAAACTGAAACTTAAAGAGTCATTTTTAGTTCATGTAGTTGGTGAAACGAGCAAGAATTTCAACACCAACGTCAAGAAGTTTGGACCAGCAGCATTTCAGCAACGCAACCGATGATTGAAACCTTCAAGAAAAGCTCAAGAAAGCAGATACTGACCAGTTCTCCTGCTGTAATTACAAGTTTCCAACTTATGAACACTGTTTACATCAACAGAAGTCATGGTCAGGATTTGGATTTTTCTGGTGTTCTGCTTGGTATTTAATAACGCAGATAAATAAATGTCTCAAAATCTAAAGGAGACTTTGGGACGTGCTAACCCCAAAAACCCTAAAATGAATCCTGCACTCGAGTCGTGTTGAGCTGAAATCGTAATGTTAACCAAGAACACGCTGTGAAGATGTCCAGTATGACAGATGTCATCTTTGGTTTGAATGCGATAATAACCAGCAAATGGCAGAACTGAAGTGTTGTCATTAAGAAAACAATTACTGACCGCAGAGTGCAGAAATGTTAACATGATCTATATTTACTCTGTGACACAGCCCGAGCTGAAACAAACACAGAGAAACACGAGCCGCGGATGTTTGCTTCCCGCTCTGGAGTTCTTGTCGCTGACCGTACGTGACCTCTTGTTCAGCTTTTCGAACGCCGTGATAAAAAGTCAGAGGCCGTTTATTTACAACGAGCGCTGTTGTTGTGGAGAAGCATGAGAGCTGCAGCTGTGAAGTAAAATGGAGGTTCAGGCATCCGTGGGATTGCTGATGGATCATAAAGTGATAGCCCGGGAGTTTCCCCCCACTCTTGTTGGACACAAGTGGGGAGACCCTAAAAATACCCCTCCTTTAAAAATTTCACCAAACAAACAGCTGCTCGGCTCGAAGGACAGCGATACGCTTCAGTGTTTGTTGTGGACCGTTGAATGGAACGGACCACACGCTGGGGCAATGCTGGTCCCAGTGCTTCTGGGAAAACTGGCCTGTTATCCTGGAAACATCAGAAGTGATTATGGTGCGTTCACATTATGTACTACAGACCTTAATCACACCCAGTGGGAGACTAATGAAGAGCCTATGTTCGTAGCTCTGTGAGGCTGTAAACACAACAGTGCCTTTAGCGACATGTTAGCCTCAGCTCAGAATGTTAATATGCAGACGATGAACTTATTTATATCCACAGTCTTAGAGGCATTTCTATTAACATACCACTATATAGTATGTATACAACCTATGTTTATAAGCATAAAGCATGCTAACAGTGATGTTTTGCATGTAATATGTTGGAGCCCATGTTAAAATGCTTAAAGTAGATTTAGATTTCGACATTTCAATAAGAAACTTGTCCCACTTCGGAGACATTTGCCAATCCTGGGATCAAACCTGTGACCTTCTCATTAGCGGATGAGCTTTCTACCCACTAAGACACTCTGCTGCCAACATACCTCCTTCTACCACTTATTCTCTGTCGGTCTCGTGTGTCGACCACAGGCCACAGCTGTCTGAGGTTTTATCCGAGCCGAAGCGTAAATCAGAGAGAACAGTTTAGCCTCATCGTGTCTCCGTAAATATCTCTCCTCCTGGGAGGACGAAGGATGCAATCTACAAGTTATATTTTTGGTTTATTTACATTTGTTCCATAGGAGTTTGATGTGCAGATCTTCCACAAGATGCATGTAAGGTTAGTCATCACATATTTACAGCCCTGTTATCAAAAGCTTAGATAGTAAAGCACATTGTAATCATGGGTCAATCATGGCCGAAAGTATACGGACATGGGAGCATTACACTCATGTGATTGACATATTAAAGTTTGGTGTTCCAGTTCAACCCAAAGGTGTTGGGTTGAACTGGAACTTGTGCTTTTCTTTGTGCTCAGGTTCAATGCACAAGATATTCACATAGTTTTGGAGAAAGTCGGCAGCGTTTTAAGGAACTCTTCTCAAGTGTCCTCTTTCCAAGGACGTCACGAAGCCTTCGCGTGTGGAATCTATCATCAGTGCTCGACTGTTCTTCTCCATCGCGGTGTAACGCTGATAAGGTCACTCTGTGAAACGACTCTATGAATCAGAGTTCCTCTCCCGCGGAGGGTAAACTGTTTACACGGATCAGTTTGCTTATCTGGGATTCGATACGACACCGCGCTGACATGTGGAGACTTGGTACAATTGTGACCAGCAACACTTTGATGTAACACTTGGCAACCCGATGAAAACTCCACAACAAAAACAAAAGTGTCTCTATTTACAGACCTGATATTCACTGTTGATGAAGGCGCCCTAAATCTTAATGATGTTATTTCAAAAACCTGCATGAATAAAATGTTTTTACTTTAATTAAAGGGGTGTGCATCAGACTGACATGACAACATCATAACCATGACATGACACTTGAACCACGAACATGCAGAAGTCTTTATTATTTGAGAAATCTTTGTTGTGACCACTTACTAAACATGCTATAGCAGGCCTAATTACTTAAACCTAAAGAAACTATTTAAAGCTAAATACTTTCTTTAATAGTTCTGCTATGGCATGTTTATGTCCAGACTTCACAACCAACATCATTGCCTGAATAACAGTCATAAACATTCATTCAAAGATGGCTACGTGTGGCAGCTGTAGTTCATATATAACAAACAGTCAATCAGCAGATGAATCCCGAATGAAAGGTTCAAGGAATCTTTATTATCCCCGATTGGGCAATTTGTTGTGCAATTAACAACAACCAGCAAAGATACAATGAATACATACAACATAACATTTCCTCACTCCACTGTCCGTTGTTAATAAGGCCTATAGCAGCTGAGGAGTTTGTGTGTCTATTAGTTTTACATTTAGGTAGGTAGGTAGTTCAACCACCTAGTTCAACTCCACCTCAACCAGCTATAACAGAAAAACTCAGTTTTTACATGAATGCATGTCATGATAATCTAATGAGATCAGATAGAGGAGGACATTTTCAGTGCTTGACTTTATTTGTACTAGAGTATTAGTACACTTACGCCCACCGCTGCTGTAATGTGTATCTGAGTGTAGGTACAGTAAATGAGGTAATATAAAACTTGCTGCACATGACAGAGCTTGTGATTGACTCCAGGCACTGGTCCAAATCCCCTCAAAAGGTTCTTCCTCTGAAGCCCAAACCTCCAGCTGCTGCCTCAGGCTTGTCTTGGCTTTAGTATTTGCCCACCAGCTCTACCAGAGACTCTTCCAGCTCACCGATCTGACCATCAGAAAGAAGACAGCCCTGTGGTTTCAACACGTGGGAGATTTTGGCATCCCCCCTGAAATAACTATTAATAACAGGCAGCGGTAACGTGGTTGCTACCGCTTCACTGCCAGGATTCTCTCTGGTTGAGTCACGGCCTTCTTTCATCCAGACCTGCAGCCTCGGGGAACTTTGGCCTCGTTCAGATCCAACAGGCTTTGACCTGTTCCTCCGTCAGGACCTCCATCAGATCCCAACCCCCCACCCGGTATCAGCCTGCCCAGCTGTCGATTTCGTCATTGTTTGTTTGTGCTCAAAAGACTTTTACAACTTCAATCAAGCTAGTGTGAAAGAGTGAGAACCGTCTGACTGAATGTGTTGATGTGTTTAAAGGTATCAAACTCAGCACACGATCAAAGCGGGCATCTTAAAATGGACCATTTGGACTTTCACTCTGTATCATTTGATGTAGTTGACAGTTCAAATCCAGACATATCCACCAACCATCATTCTTATTCTGATATTGGACAAAACCACAGATTGCGTTCATCGATGTTTTATTAAACTTACAATTACATTTTTCATAATACTTGTCCGTGAAACCACAAAGTTGTATGGGTAGGGGGAGATTGTGGTTATGGATAATTAAAGTACATGGCAGCTTCAAACTTTGACACTTCGTAGTGTTTCTTCTGGAAGCACCTGTTTGGCGTGATGTTTTGAAGTACCATTGAAGTCAGGCAATGGAGTATAAAGAATAAGACAGTATCCATACAGAGGAAGTTCAGGTGGAGGGATGGGTCAAACAAACACAGAACTTCCACCCAGGACACTTCTGTTTGTTTGTAATGTGAAACCAAAAGACAACAAGTACTTTAACCTAATATAAGCTGTGTAACATATTATGTTGGGTTAAGTGATGAGTTGGGAGAGAAATGTGTTGAGAATTCTTGAGGTTCGGATTAGGGTTACAAATCTGCTTCATCAGAACCTTTAAGGGAAGTCCAGGCACTCTTTTTAACTGATTCCCAACCTGGTGGATCTGAACCCAACTATGGGTCGTTAAAGATGTACGGGGGGTTGTGAGGAATGTAAGAAAACCTGTACTTCTGCATTTTATTCCTTTTCTTAAAGATAACAAAATAAAATGCTCAAAATGAAATACATAGTTAAAACAACAAAATAGTTTGTGGAACAATGGTCAAGCATCATAACTTGGCGATTCCAGGGTTCATTGTTCAGTTTATGAGCTGTTCTGTTCTTTTATTGTTATGTATTTCAATATAATCATGATATTTCCATAAAAAGCCACTGTTACTCAAAGAGAAAAGAGGTTCTTTAAGGACAAAGGTCAGGAGCTGCTGCTTTCTATCAACACTGTGAGCTGTAGTTCAGTTTAAGGCCTTTAAAGTCAATCCTGGTGTTTTTCTCACCTAGCTAGTCCAATCTATTTTACATAACCGCCTCACATGTTCCAAATTATACTTTTATTTTTTTAGATTTACCTTCCAGGAAGCTCTTGGTACAAGATAAGTTGATGAAAACCATTTTGCAGAATTTCGATAGGTAAGACAGGTAATCCATCATTTTCTTGTCAAATTCATCATCACTTGCTAATGTGCTTTTGTGGTGGAAGTCAAGAACAGTCAAAATCTGAGACTTGTCTGCCAAAAACTTTGTAATAACGGGTCGTGTTGCTGGAAAATCAAGCGAATAAGAGAAAAGATAAGCAAATATGGACGCTGGGTAATGAAGTTTGGTTGTAAATCTCAGTGTGTTGGTGTTTAAAATCACTCCACCGGTCACTTTCCTGGATTGTTTCATTATTGGCGTCCTTTTTATCCTCACAGGTCAAATATGCGATCCAGGAACTGCACCATGGAGGGTCCAGGTGACGGACACATCCAGCCCACGAAAGGTTTTATCAAACAGGAAGAGGAGAACACACCAGAGCTCACAAAGAGGAAGATCAAAGTCCAGCGAGAGGAGAAGGACGGGAAGACGGCGATGTCCGGACCGGCTAAGAAACCTCAGAAACCTGCAGACAGCCGGAAGACGGCGCTGCCGGATCTGTCAAAGAAGGACCTGCTGCAGCTGCTGGGAGTCATGGAAGGAGAAGTTCAGGTATGAATCACACCAAACGAACCAAACCCAAATGATAAGTTCACCAAAGTTGACCTTCTAGAGCGCTGAAACAGGAGAAACTCGGAACACTTCTGCATCTTAATTGATCTTTTTTAGGCACTTTTAGCTCCTAGTTTTTGTTTTGCTTCACCTTTTGTCCCAGTGGGTTTTATGTCCATCCGAGCCTTGACGTCCTCCACCTGTCAGTCACTTTACATTAGAGAATAAACACCTGAAATAATCCACACTATAATCACTCATCATGTAAAGACATCTCTTGTAACTGGTGGTTGGTCAACATTAGCTCAAACGATTTGTTAACGAGCAGTTTTTAAGTATGTAAATGTTAAATGAGCTGTACTTATAGAGCCTTTCTGGTCTTCCAATACATTGATGGCTGCAATGTAAGGTGCGAAGTGCTCATCAGTTTTTAGGAGCTAACCATTCATATGCATTCACAAGCAATCTGGGGTTCAGTATCTTGTTTAAAGACACTTTGACGTGCTCGCCCAAAGTGTTGGTGGGTAGATTGGGAATCTTAAAGGGGAACTTTATTGTTTCCTAACTGGAACCTCTTTTTCCACGTTTTCTGTTGAAGTGACTTGTGAGGACAAGATTTTTTTTAAACTTGTCCATTATTGAGCAAGAAACCTGCATCCGTGAAAGTGGCTGCCACCTCATCCTTCCAGGCAAATGCCCACTGTGAAAATACATCCACTAAAAGTGCCACTGGCTGCCTGACAACATTACGGAAGATTCAGAAACAGTAGTTATATCGCTGTGTTCAGACTCCTTTGACAAAAACCGATAAAACTATCCAAAATCTTGGTTTGTCTTTCCACAATCAGCAACTTTGGTTTGGTTAAAATGAGAAAATGTTGGAAGAGAAGCAAGAGGGAGGTCCAGGAATTTCAGAAGATAATGAAAATGATAATGTAAATGTTGACTTGATCAGTAACTAATGATATTTGTTGTTTTATATAGTCTGAAGTTTTTGGAAACATCCAGTTAGTCGCATTCTTCATCTTTTCCCCCTAACGCGTCGAGCTGATGTCGTCCCCTTCACCTGCAGCTTATAAACCATGAACACAGAGTCATGTGTTTGTGACATTTCTCAGTGTGTGATGAGTTTACATTTGGAAAATAACCTTTGTTGGTGTGAAACAGGCCCACCGGCTGCTGCTGCTGGGTTCCAGTCCGATAATGATTTTCTAATGGAGGCACATTTATAAACTCGTCTCCAGAGAGGCAGGATGCTGCTGCCTCACCCTCTGTTTCCATCTGTCAGGGCGTGTTAAATATTTTCCATTAGCGATGAGACAGAGAAACACTGAGCACAGAGCGACATCACACAGGAAGAGCTGATTCGTTCTGCTTTATATCAAACTTTACAAACACGGAGCTCAGTGTGTTTGAGGAGAATACATACATTTAATAATAAACTTTTGAGTTAGGGACAAATCTGAATCAATCTGCAATGCATTGTAGATATACTCATACTAATGTGTTAACATACTGTATTTATAGCAATATTATGACACATTATGTGTCATAATAAGTCATTATTAGTGACCTGCTGCAGTGTTTTGTTCTGACAGATTAATGCACTGATGATTGATATTCAGATAGTTGTTGGTGAAGGCCTAAAATGTCTCTATGAGCAGAATCATAGCGTACCATACTCCGAGGTCGATGCAGATCATCTGACAGAGCAGTGATGGATTCATTGTGTCTATATAAAGATAAGGCTCGGTGATGTTTGCTATCTCTGTGCAGGAATGTGTGTCATGGCCTTGTTGTCTGAAAGCAGACGCTGTGCAGAGCAGAGCACAGTGAAGGGAACGTCGCCCTCTGCTGCTGTAAAGCTGATTTCTGCCACAGTCAGTCACGTGATATCCGTGATGAGGTAATATGTTGGCTCCACACGGGTGCAGCATCACATTCAGATCACATTAGCAAAGCTGTCGGTGATGCTGCTCAGCTGATGTCTGAGCATCACTGTGTAAATATGCAGCGTTAGACTCTTTATGAATACTGACGTGCATTTTTATATCTGGAGACGTTTGAATGAGTTCATTCTGTTTTTCAAAGCAAATAAATAAAAGACAATTAACCCAACATGCTTCACAGGACACACACAGGAAAACAGGAAACAAACAAGGAGACAAACAGAGGAGAAACACAAGTCATAATCATAATAATAATAATCATAATAGTCATATTTAGGGAACACGGTGGGAGGCTGCAGTGCTGGATCTCTGTCAGATGATCTCAGGTCTTCACAGTGTGATGTGGAGACCGGAGACATGTGATGTAAGACGTAACAAAAACAAATATCAGGATTTTAAAATCAGTGTTGGAGCTGACAGAAAACCAAGAAGCTGCTGCTGCATTTTCAACTAGTTGGAGAGAGACGGGACTTTAATCAACTTTCTTTATTCAGGTCAGAGTTTGGAGATGATGCAGAGCCTGACTGAGAAGACGAGGAGACGTGATGTTGGTTAATGAAGTTTGCAGCCATCCAGGATTTGATGTTACGAAGTCAGGCTTTGTGTAGATCGCAGATATATATTTTGATTGGGGAAATGTCCCTCAGAGGTTTTAATGCAGAAACTAAATATTAGTGCTTTTTTATTTTTTATTTATTTATTAATTTACATATTGATTATGTTTGACCATTTGTTGGTTTGTGTCAGGCGTGCTTTATAAATAAAGTTTTAATTGCAAAGCACTTTATTATTTACGGCTTCATCAACAAGCATCAATATCACCAAAAATCTGTTTTTGTTTTTGTTTGTTTTGAAAGAAAAAAACATTAAGAGTTAGTTCTGGTAATAAATAAATGAAGATTCTAATAAAACTTTATTTGTCTGTTAAAGTGGTTCCATCCCTGAGTACCATCTGCAGTGTTCAAAGGTCCAAACACATTTTTCCATCCATAAAAACATCCTGATAACGCCGATCACCAAAAACAGGAAACAAAAACACCAAATAAAACTGTTCAACTTGAGACATTAATGTTCTCCAGTTATTGTTTTACACTCTGACGTGTCTCCTCAGGCCAGAGAGGACATCATCGGCATGCTGAAGTCGGACAGAACCAGACCGGATACTCTGGAGGCCCACTACGGCTCGGCGGTCCCCAGCAAACCCCTTCAGGCCCTGCAGAGAGACGGACTGCTCACCCACGGCAACAACAGCACCGAGGACGTGTACGAGAAACCCATCGCCGAGGTGAGACAAGGAGAACACTGAGAAGTTTCAGAAAGTTTCAAAATAAAAGACTTTTCATGGTCATACACAGAATATTTTACCTTTAAATGGAGCCGTCTTTATTTCGTGTTCAGTTAACACCAGATTTCTTTCCTGGGAGTTTCCAAGGAAAGTGTCAGGAAGCTTGGGATCTGTGGGAGTGGAAGAAAAGTCTTTTACTGAAGTAAAAGTAGCAAAACGAGACTGAAAATACTCAATTACAAGTACAAATAATAATACCACAAAGTGTTTTTCTTCATCACTTCAATAAAAACCAGCGTTCTATAAATATAAAACATGTATGAATAAATTAACAGACAGGAACTTTGAATAAGTGCATCGACGAGAATAAAGTACAATGAACTCAAAAGAATTGAAAATAAACTTAAACATTTAATACTGAAGTTGTGGCCTTGAACAAAAATCAAGACGAGATCGAGTAAAAATTGAGTTTTGATCTTGAGTACTACAATACTAATTAAAGTATTAAAAGTAAAAGTACTCATTCAGCAGAAACATGACAGCTGTGAGTGTTTTAAGATTATACACTTGATTATTACTGATTCATTCTGGTGCAAGTGGCCAAAGTAGAGTTTGAACTATTTTATTGGATGTTTGGTAGTTCAAAAAATATTTTTACATGTTCATCTGCAAAATAAAGTAACTAAAAACTACAATACTTAAGTATAAAGTAGTTTAAAATGGAAGTAAAGTACCTCGAATCAGTCTTTAAGTGACTGTACTTAGTTACATTCCACTGCAGCCTGTGAAATGAAGTTTGTTTACCTCCACGATCGTCTGAATACTGTCTTAAAACTCGGTGAATCTTAAAGTTTGTAACTGGGGTAAAAAAAACAAAAATCTCAGCTTGGATACCAAGACTGTCCAAACTTTATTTTGGCGGTTCATTTACAGCAGAGGGCTGGAACGAGCTCCTTTGTGTGTTGAAAATATAATTTCACGCTCAGTGAAGTCTGCTCGGTGTGAACACTTCAGAATAAAGCTCATGACTGTGTGGACAGAGTCTCTCTGCTCATTGTTAGCCCACAAACACAATACGAGCTCGGCCGTGGCCAAAGGCTCGGGATACTGTGCCGGCAGATGTTTGTGGTGTTGTGTCATGAGTGTGAGTTGTTGTCTGTAACGAGTGTTGACGTGCGTCTTCTTCGTCCTCAGTTGGACCGTCTGGAAGACAAACAGAAGGAGACGTACAGACGGATGCTGGAGCAGCTGCTGCTGGCTGAGAAATGTCACCGGAGGACGGTGATGGAGCTGGACAACGAGAAACGCAAACACACCGACTTCATGAACAAGAGCGACGACTTCACCAACCTGCTGGAGCAGGAGAGGGAGAGGTGAGTGTGCCCACATGGATGAATACATCAAACAGGAGGGGGACTATTTTCAGCGGTGGATGAATCTACATTTGTTGCTGCTTGCTTGAGTGTTTGGATGGAGTTGGAGCTCCATGGCACCGTCGATACGTTCACTAGATCAGCATACTCTGATGCATTTTGAAGTATCACATTGGAAAAGTTGGTCCACCAATGATCCGGGTTCTGCTCGAGGTTTTTGCGTCTCGAATGAAGGTTTTCCTCGCCACTGCCACCAGCTGTTTGCTCATGGTGGGAATGGTTGGCGTCACTGTTTTTGTCAAAGAAGTCACATCGATATTAACACTTTAGTTTCCTGTTGGAAAGGTCTGTTACTTAAAAGACGTTTAAGTTGAGAGACTTTTCGTAGCTCAGATTCGGATTGTGTTAAAAAATGTACGCTGACAAACGTATTTCCTTTAACGAGTGTTTGCAGATGCATGTTTATTTTTGCCTGGCACGTCAGATAAGACCCGGAGCATCAAGGTTCTGCATGATGGTTCTGATAGGAGGGGTGATGATGAATAGTGCCTTATCGAGCCATCGAGTTCACACAGCACAATGCACAGACACGACTCATTTCAAGCTGGAGCTGCAGCAGAATTCAGAATTAATGTCATCGCAGCATCTTTCGCTTTATTCTGATGGATTTTTACTTTAGTGTCTTGAAGTAAAGTCCGCAGACTGTATAAAACTTGGACGTAGCCTCCATGATGTCACACGAATGCATCTTTTGTAACCCGTCTCCTTCACCTGTCTTAAAAAATGAAGCTTGGCTTGCGAATACTTTGAACAGATGACCAAGGCAAACAGCTGTTTGGACCCGATGTGTTATCTGAAACCTCCTCGTGCTGGAATCAGAGCAAAAACAAACCAACCAGACGAAGGAGATGACAGAGAAATCAAACATCACGTCAGATAATCTCTCAGAGCTCACGCTCCGTAAAACTTAAAATACCATCCTGAATATGGAAGAGACGCTTCACTGCACCTCATTTACCTTCGCCGAGTCTCGTAATCTCTGTACGGCCTGAAGAGACGTCCATCAAACCGTCTTCTGTTTTATTCAGTGTTTGTGCAGCTGATATCACTGCCTAGTCCAGCAGCAGTCAGCTCGGCCTTTTATTTCACCAAGCTCTCACCAACCACTAAAAGTCAGTCCCACATTTACTCTTCTCCTCTGCCATCATGTCCATAGAAGCTGCTGAGCCTGGTTACCTCCTCTTCTTCTTCCATAACGCCTGTTGGTACAAACACTCAGTTCGTCAGCTTGGTGGTGAGCTCAGAGCGACGGGTACCCGTCGCTCTGAGCTCACCGCCAAGCTGACGAACTGAGCTAACAGCAGCTACAGCTGTCAGCAGTTTACTTCACTGTCCATCATAAACTCTGTAAATCACAGAGAGTTGAGGCGGAGGTTCAGTTTTTGTAGATCACTGTTCGCTTCATAGACCGTCGATTTGATTTGGACTCTGCAAGTTTGGGTCGGATTCTCACAGGTTTGATTTTTAACATCTCCTCCGGGCTTCAGCTTCGTCCCGTCGGGCTCTCGGCTCTGTCTGATAACACATTCCTGTCTGCTGCAGATTCACTGCAGGTGATATCACGAGTCGACCCATCAGCAGAGATCCTGCAGGACGATTAGACGCTCTGTCACAAGAGTTTTCTATAACGCTGGTCCACAAAAGTGTTTTAGTTCATATTAAATACATAAATAAACTCTATATTCATATTCACATGGATTTAAATGTGTATTGATTATTGTATTCAGGATTTAGTTCATAGTTTCATGTTCAGTTATTTCATATATTCATTATTTATTCATTAAGTTATTAAATATTTACTATAAACCATGTTTACGTCACAGCTTTTTGCAGAAGATGGAAGTGTGTTTTAGTTTTTTGGTTGTTATAAGGTGACACAGCGTCGACATTAATGCTGATCTGATCTATTAATGAACTCGAGGAACCTCCAAGAGTCTGCTACTGATGTGTTATCACCTTTCAGCCTCTCGTTAAGCTCCTGAGTCCTTTCCTAAACACTTTTCCTTGACCTTGATGGAAAACATCACAAGGTCAAGGAAGGACGTGAAGGAGAAGACGACTGCTCTTACACTAGACTACGTCATGACGTGATGGTGAATGTTATTGACGTGATCTGTGGTAAAACTACAAAGTTCAGAAGATGGACTACAAAACGATCATCTGAACGTCGTGTCGGTGTGTCCTATGCTAAAGAAAACAATACAGGAAGCATTGAAGCTCCTTTCCTCAAACGTCCACTTGAGGCCGGCTCCAGAAGTGAGTCAGTTCTTTAAGGAGGTCAGAGTTGGTCCTTTTTGCATTTGCTGCCATTGTGTCGTATAAAACCTACATGTTGACAGTCGATGAACATAATTCACCGCTGTGTTTCTCTCTGTATTTACTGCTTCATATATAAACTCAACTTTTAAGAGACATCAGCTCAAATTTGGGAGCTGCCGTTTTCTTATGGAAATGCGAGGCCACCTCTGAGGCCCCTGATCCCGGTCTGGCTTGGGTTTGTGTGGTTTGAGAAGTTACGATTTGAACCAGTAAACCATGTCTGTCTTCAGAAAAATGTAGGTTTGATTCTCTGTAATTTCACAGCGGTGGACAATTTGGATTCATGTTAAAATGCGGCCTGAAAAAAAGTCAACAGCCTCCTCGGTGTCAAAGCGTTCTTGTTGACTCGTCTGTTCAGAATGTTAATAAGGACGACGGTAATTATTGTGACTATAATTAGCTGCAGATCAGCATCTCCTCGTCTTGTTGTGTTTGCTGTGGGCTCAGCTCGGGTTTATGAGCGTTCAGGGCTCTCTTCTCTTCTCTGACGGGCTTCTGTCAGCACCGAGGCTATGAATAGACCCGAACAGAGAGAGACAGAGGCTTTCTGCAGAGCCATCAATGAGGCTATAATGACAGATCCTCAGCATCCTGAGAGCGGGGCGGGCGCAATCTGAGCCGTCAGAGGATTATTATTATTATTAATAATGTACATTTACCATCCAGTCATTGGTGCTAATCCAGAATGGAGGTTTAACCGCAGAGATCGTGTATTTAAATGAAAGTCTGGTGTAACGTGGCAAGACTTCTACCTCGTTAGGGTTGTTGAGGTTGGGAGAAATTAAAAAATGATTTTCCCCAAAGGCACGAGGGGAATGAGCCGGTGGCTACATGACATTTGGTGTCAGGTGCACCAGTTGGTCCATTTGACATTCATGGTCCAGTCTCAACAGCTATTGGTGGATCCTCACAGATTAATGACCAAATTAAAGTAATTAAAAGTCCCCATTTAACGTCATCACAGTGAACACTGAAAGTTTAGTGGTGGTGGCGTTGAAGTCGTGTGACTGCTGTTCATCTTCTTACTTCAGGCGTTTAAGCTTCAGAAATCCTGAAAGTTTTGGTCGTTTGTGAAGATAAAGATAAATATTCTAAACTTTTGCATTTTGTCGAGGGAACCAGCAGCGATGATAACTTCCTCCAAAAATACGTCAACCCTGCAGCTCTGTATTTGACCATAAACACAAGTCACAAGACATTTTTAAACGTGATTTTCTGGGCACAATTAATGTGTGGTCAAGATTTTCGTGGCAATCCATCCAATAGTTGTAGAGATATTTTAGTCTGGACCAAAGTGGTGGTTTGTTTCCCAAAATGTGGCCTTTTTTTTTTTTTTTTACTTATTTAAAACTGTTTCTTTGGTCTGTAACGGGAAGGTTCGATGAGGATGCTCTTCTCTGCTTCTACTCCAAAGCATCAGTAAAAAGATTAAATAAAAGTGTTATACCTGCAGATTTGACAAGATAAAAACGGCAGGAGAAGATTTCCTCCCGTGGATGCATGCCAACAAACGGCATCAACATGTTCATCTGTTTTATTCTGATTTCCCGACACTGGAAATTAATAGAAGATATATTGAAAGCTTTCATTCAACAGAAGATCTTCAAGTATCTGAGCCACAAGAACAGGCAATCAATGTAAAACGTGCTCTTGCATCCTGGGTGTATTTATGTATAACATGTATTTGGAGTAATGAAGAGCAGCATAGAAAGTCTCTGCATCTGTAAGCTCTTTGCACTGCTCATATTTGGCTCATTTAGGAGCCTCTGCAATGCAAACCACAGGCCTCCTCTGCTGTCTGAAGCTATGATCTCACACACATACAATTTAGCCACTATGGAGAATTTATATCCATGTGTCTTCTCCCTTTGCACGATACAGGGGGATTATAATGAGAAAGGCTGAGCGGGTCTGGCATTGTCCTCTCCAAAACAACAAAAAAAACCCTCTTGCATTGTTGCCTTGTTTCTATGGAAACAGTGCGGGCTGTGAGACGGATAGGAGACAATTAGGTCAAACTGGAGAGACATTTTGAGGATTTGAAAAATAGAAATGTTTGAACTTAAAAGTCTTGTGTTATGTCATACCTGCCGCCCAGTCGAGGGAGAACAAAACAGGGAGAAAGAGGAGGAGGACTGTTTGAAAGCCTCCTCCTCCTCCTCAGTGTCCAAACAAGGGCAGGGCCTCTTTAGCCATATATGGAGGGGTGGATGACATCACCCGCCAAAGCGGAGCGGTGCCGTTTAGCACAACATTCACCTTTTTCATTGTCCACTGATGACATGTTTGGAATGTGACGGCTAATTCCCCGCGGAGCTGGGCCCCTCCTTCCCTCCCGCTCTGACCCCCGTGAGAGACTCAGCAGCAGCTCAGCCTTGAAAACACTCTCAGCCATGGATCAACCTGCCCTGCATCACAACTCGTTGGTAAGTTTGAGTTTGATTCAAACTTTGCAGGATCTGTTTATCTGAGTGAGGCTGCCTCAGCCGCACAGACTCCCGCAGAGATTAGTTAAACATCTACCAACAGCACATTAACTCCGGCAGGTTGAATCACTGCTACTGTTGCTCTCCGGGTGTCGGGTTCTGCTCATTCACAACAAGATACCAAGCAGCTGGATTCACTTTTTTTATAGTAGCATTGCATACAAAGTGACTGGAAAGATGAGGCGAGGCTGATGCAAAGTGAGGTGCATCGATGCCTGACTGGCTGCAGGGAAATAAAAGATCAGTCTGAGCTCCACACATGTACATGCAAATCAACATGAGAGCAACATTTGTCTGCAAAGAGTAACTTAACCTCCATTGGTTTAACTATCCTCAGGTGTACCCACATCACTGCTGGGTGTGGTTACAGGTGTGACAAAGCCCATTTCTGACCGCAGCCATCACTGACTGTGGGTTTGTTCAGAGGTGAAACCTTTCAGCCTTGGTTTTGGGTTTCCTGTCTGGTTTTGATTGTCTGTTCCACCCTGATTAGTTTCACCTGTGTCTTGTTGCCCTTGTCTTCACCTGTGTATTGAAGTCTGTGAACTTCCTGGATTCAGTGTCACTTCATTGTCTTAATATATGTCAAGCGTTCAGCCTTGTTTTGTCCTTGTGTTTGGGATCTTTGCTTTTCTTTTGGACTTTTTGACCCTTGCCTGCACCCTGCCTCCTGTGGCGTCTACGTTCAGGCCTTTCCTCGAGTTACCTTGCTTGGACAACTCGGACAAAGTTACTGGTTAACATTAGAAGTCAAAATGGCAAATCCAGAAGCCTCGACTTCTGCATCAGCCTGAAACCCGAGCCAACGACGTGTTGCAACTTCACGAAACTGACATTCACACCTAATTCATACAGTGAATACCCAGGCGTACATAGATTAGGCTCTTGTTTTAGGCTCTAGTGTAAAAGGTTTAAGTATATATTTATATTCAATACAGGTATGCCTTGAAACCTGGATGGAGATGTTCTTATAGTTTTGTACAAAGTTGTTTTAGCACTTGTGATCAGTGATGGTGGACTAAAAACTCTTCATTTCATATCTAACATGATATATAAGAACTTGTTGATACCAGTGAAGCCAATGCAGGAAGTATCAAAAACTGCAGTTCCTCTTGTCGTCCATTTGATTCTGGCTCCACGTGACCAGTTGGGTAACTCATCCAGGATTGGTCATCTCCATTGAAACAATGTTCTGCTGATATTAACCTCCACTTATTTGTATTGTATTTCCTCTGTTTGTTTCTTAGACTCAAAAGGCTGTTGGAGCAGGAAAAGGCCTACCAGGCTCGTAAAGACAAGGACCACAGCAGGAGGTTGGAGAAGGTCAGAGCGGAGCTGGTTAAGCTGAAGTCCTTTGCCCTGATGTTGGTAGACGAGCGACAGCTGCACATTGAGCAGATTGACCAGCAAAGCCAGAAGGTCCAGGACCTGACTCAGAAGCTACAGGAGAAAGAGCAGCGTTTGGCGACAGTCACTGAAACCGCCAAGGAGGACGACCAGAAAGTCCTCAAGCTGGAAGCTGAGCTGGAGCATAGAGCAGCCAAGTTTGCACAGGAACACGAGGAGATGACCGCCAAGCTGGCCAGCGAAGAGTCCCAGAGCCGACAGCTTAGACTGAAGCTGGCTGGGTTAGCACACAAGATTGAAGAGCTGGAGGAGAGCAACAAGATGCTGCATAAGTCAGACGAGGACCTGCAAGAGCTGCGGGAGAAGATCAGCAAAGGGGAGTGTGGGGATTCATCTCTAATGGCCGAGCTGGAGAATCTCAGGAAGAGAGTGCTGGAGATGGAGGGCAAGGACGAGGAGATAACCAAAACAGAGACTCAGTGCAAGGAGCTGAGGAAAAAGCTTCAGGATGAGGAGAACCACAGCAAGGAGCTGAGGTTGGAAGTGGACAAACTGCAGAAGAGAATGGTGGAGCTTGAAAAACTGGAGGGAGCCTTCAATAAGAGCAAAACAGAGTGCGCTCTGCTTCATACAAACCTGGAAAAAGAGAAACGTGTTGTGAAGGATCTGGCCGGTGAGCTGGAGACAGTGAAAACCAGAATGAAAGAACTCGAGAGCTCTGAGTCAAAGTTTGAAAAGGCAGAAATGGTCCTGAAGGACGATCTCATGAAGCTGAAGTCCTTTACAGTCATACTGGTGGATGAAAGAAAAAATATGGCGGAGAGACTTAAACAGGAAGAACAGAAGAGTGATGAGTTAAGTAAGATGTTCAAAGCAGAGCAGGGCAAGGTCACGGAGGTCACGGAGAAGCTGATCGACGAGAGCAAAAAACTTCTCAAATTCAAATCAGAAATGGAGATTAAAGTGACGAGTCTCACTAAGGAAAAAGATGAGTTAAAAACTAAACTTGCAAGTGAGGAGGAAAGATGTAGGGAGCTGAATACCAAGATAAGTGGTATGAAAATAAGAATGGAGGGACTTGAGGAGACAGAGAAGGAAATGCAGAGAACGTGGGCCAACAGGGACAAACACAGAAATCCAGATGACGACAACAAAGTCAAAGAGCTCACGTTAGAAATCGAAAGACTCAAGAGCAGGCTCAAACAACTCGAGGTGGTGGAAGGAGATTTAATGAAAACAGAGGATGAGTATGATCTACTGGAGAAGAAATTCAGGACAGAGCAGGACAAAGCAAACACCCTATCAAAGATGCTGGAAGAAATGAAAGGTCAGATCGCAAGAAACAAAGCCATCGAGAAAGGTGAGGTCGTGAGTTCAGAGGCTGAGCTCAGAATTCGCTGCAAGATGGAGGAGGCTAAAACCAGAGAGCTGCGGGTGGACGTCCAGGCCCTGAAGGAGAAAATCCATGAACTGATGAACAAGGAGGACCAGCTCTCCCAGCTCCAGGTGGATTATTCTGTCCTCCAGCAGAGGTTCATGGAAGAGGAAGAGAAGAAGAAGAGCATGAGCCATGAAGTCACCAACCTCACCAAGGAGCTGGAAGCCTCCAAGCGATACAGTCGTGCCTTGAGGCCCAGCATAAATGGTAGGAGGGTGGTCAATGTGACCTCCACAGCAGTGCAGACAGATGTGATGGTCAGTGAACCCGCTGAGGATGAGACGGCGGCAGGCTTCATCCGGAAATCAGTCCTCGAGGAAAACCACTTAATGAGCAACCTCAGACAACGAGGTCTTAAAAAGCCAACAGTTCTTGAACGATACCCTCCAGCCTCAGCAGAACTTGGGGCAGGAAAGTCCTGGATACCTTGGATGAAAAAGAAGGAGGCCATCACTCTCACTCAGACAACTCCTCAGAAGACTAATGGGGCATCCATGCTCCATCCATCTGAGATGACCATGTCCCAAAAGCCAGGACAGCCACTACACATCCGAGTAACCCCAGATCACGAGAACAGCACTGCCACCTTGGAGATCACCAGCCCGCGAGCTGAGGATTTCTTCTCCAGCACCACCATCATCCCAACTCTCGGCCTTCAGAAACCTCGCATCACAATCGTCCCAAAGCCCACAACCGTGTCGTCAAAGAGCAAAGCCTGTGAGCTGATGGGAGATCCTGATAGAGCCAAATCTCCGGTCATGATAACCACCATCTCCAGGACCAAGAGTCCAGACAAGACCAACGGCTGCAGCTCTAATAGCCTCCAGTCACCGGTGTCTATCATCACAGTCAGCGCCACTCCTGTAGCCGAAGCATGCGCTTCACCTGAGCCTCACAACATCACCACAGGCCGCACGGTCATCAAGATGACCCCGGAGAAGCAACCCGGGCCAGCACCTTACAGGAAAT
This sequence comes from Larimichthys crocea, assembly GCF_000972845.2. Lineage (NCBI taxonomy): Eukaryota > Metazoa > Chordata > Actinopteri > Sciaenidae > Larimichthys > Larimichthys crocea. The sequence goes on along the minus strand of NC_040016.1, from coordinate 22,291,396 downwards.
ACAACGGCAAAAGCAACATCATCACAACTGAGGACAACAAGATCCACATCCACCTGGGTCCACAGTTTAAGAGGCCCTCTGAGGGCTGCAGCAGTCCAGTGTTGACGCTTGGACTGGGCTCAGAAAGCAGCAAGGAAATGCCAACAGGAACGGTGCTCCGCTCCCCACGGCAGTCATCAATGGGGAAGACGACTCCGAACAAAATGACAAGCAGCATAACAATCACACCCGTCACCTCGGCATCCTCCAGGCCGACACAGTCAGTGGTGAGAGCTTTGGAGATCATTATGTTTGGTGTCCGTCTTGTGTTCTTTCTGTGTCATGATGCATACAAGGATAGAAGAAGGATCTGAACCATGTCTAATCTTTTACGTTGCAGTTGCATCTGAAATGTTTCAAAATGAAATCAGGTGGTGTGTGCTCCCTAGATAGCACTCTCTCCAGGTATAAAACAGTGAATTTATAAACATACGATCTCACTGGTCTGAACTAACACTGGAATGCATTAGATCCCACATCCCAGAGAGGTCTTTAAGGGTTCTTGTATGAACGAACACAAAATTTACCAACTGACAATGTCACTCCTTTTAACCAAACACAGGCAAGAAGTGACCGACTTTAAGAGGTTTGCACCTTAAGAGGTTACATTTACAAATAAATAATATGGTGTAATTTAATATCCAACAGGGTCAGCCCCAGTTAACCCCGACACACCTCTGTAAATGGACCCAGTAAGCTTTGATTTCATGATTTGCATGTCACCAAATCAATCAAGTCTCTAGACCTGATTCAGGACCATCAGTACTTGGACATTTCAGTCGCTTAACAACTGGATGGTAGACGACCTTCTTAGCAACTTAATGATCTATTCCTGGCCAGCGTGATGGTGTGGTGGATAGCACAGTCCCGACACAGCAGTAACGTTCTTGGGTTCATGCCAGTCGTCTTGGGAGTTTGTGAAGTTTTCATGCCTGCATGGGTTTGTTTGGTTTCCTCCAGTCCTGACATGCAGGTTAGGTTTATTGGTAAATCTAAATTGCCTCTGTGGGAACTTGTCAGCCCTGTTCAAGGCGTACCCCACCTTTTGCCCAGTGTGTGCTGGAAGAGGCACCAGTCACCCTGAACCCTGCAAGGATTATGCAAGAATGGATAAATGATTGACTCAAACCAAGAAAGGACTACAGTCACTAGAAACTATATGACAGTGAACTTTGGAATACTTTTTCAGATGATATTTTAATCTTTTTCATGTCATTTAACATCAGTCCAGATGCTGAATTTTATGTGTATGAGTGTTAGACGTGCAGGAAAGGACAAAGTCTCTTTGTTGTCACTGTAATGATTGGTGACTTGTTACTTTGCACTGACCTGGCATCTTTTTTTTACCACATTTGAAGTTGCTTAGAAGAATGCCTACCATCGAGTTTATTTGAATTTTCAATCCTGTGCCTGTAATAAAGATGTTAAATGAAATGTCTGAGTTATGGGGGATGGACAGTGATAGGTAGTACAGTGTCCTGAAGCAGGGCTAACCAAAACCATGCTTACTGTGGAGGTCACCTTTTCTTCATGTCCCAGTTACAGAGAGAAGTTAACAACAGATTTGTGTTTTTGTGTTTCTATGATCCAAAATCCTTTCCTCATGTTGTTTTTGCTGTTTATTTTCCAGCCCAGTTCGGATGTGCAGTCAGCTCGGAGCGCGGCCACACGGATCCCTGTGTCAAAAGGTATGAAACCGAGCAGCAAGGCCGTTCTGGGCGTGTCGACAGTGACGCGGTTAGAGTCGCGGGCTGAAAGCCACTCGATGAAAATCGAGCTGAGGAAGTCGACAATTTGCGGCTCTGCCTCCACAGCAGGAGGCAAGATCTGAGCCACCGACGACTCAATGTGAACGTCTCATAATTGAGTTTGTCGCTGAATCTGCTGCCAAATATTAGTTACAGGCCACATCCATACACAAACGGGACTGTGGGACGTCACCTCCTACAACTGCTTAGCTTTCCAAACATTACTTTATTTAATTCAGATCTTCAGTTTGCATTTACACATGATTTTATGTCAATTCAAGGGCAGGTTTTTCAGGTGTTATTTGTTTCTCATGAGGCATCTCTTTGCATGATTAACTTCATCTTGGTGATATTTGGCAGTAGCTCTAGACTTGTTGTCATCATTTACATTTTTCATAGCATGTGTTTATTTCACCGCCGCTTTTTGGAGGTTTCCAGTCACTGGAGCACTGTGAATTGTTTGTGACAGTATGAATTGTCCTCATTTGTGACAGGCACCCAAATAAAAACTATTTATCTCTGAGTATGGCATCGCTTCGTAGCATTCATTTGTTCATGTGTGTGTGTGTGAGCTTTGTGTGCGGGTAAGAATCAACAAGGAAACCTCCATAATATTAACCCGTGCTTCTAAACAAGACAGCCACGAAAACTAATTTTTACAACTTCCATGTTCATGTATGCTTCATGTGATGTTTCCATGGCCTGTGTGAAAAGAATACAAGTCTTATGAGACATAAAAAAGGTATCAATTCAAAACAAAGTGTAAGATGTTTACCACGGACATGTTTTCAGAGAGCACACACATACATAAAACTAATTTTTAAGTCCAGTGTGACTTACACCTTCTGACGATGTAATGTCCCGTGTCCGTCATGAATAAACATCCATAAATCTATTTGGAAGAAGAAAGGCGCCCCTTAGAAGTCCAGAATTTGTCAAGTCAACTTTGTCATCGCTGCCCTATGTACAGGACATACAGAGAACTGAAGTAACGTTTCCCTGCTGCAAACAGCAATAAACATGAAATATAAAATATATATACAAGTTTAAAATATAAAAAGATATTCACAGTGTAGATAAACAGCATGAACAGTGTGAATATATGAAGAATAAAAGATGTATACAGTGTAAACAGTTTGTGTAACATACAGCAACTGACTGTACATCGTGCAATGAAAGAAACAGCAACAGGTTTGTAAAAGTTTGTAAAGTGGCTGGTGCCATTAGTTTGAATTTTAGTTTTCTTCAACATCACAGCGATCCAGTGGAAGTTGTCAGCACAGCACATGGGTGCGTGCAGGAACTGCTATTTGCTAATTTGGCATATGTAATGTTGCTTTACTTTGAAAACTCCTGGTCCAGAGCAGCAAAGACATTTTTTTCTGGAAATATAAAATAAAAATCAGTTTACATCAGAAATCACAGTCATGGGCATCTACCTGGTTTAGTGGTTAATACACACACTAATGTTCTTGATTTGATGCTATCTGGGGACTTTGTTTCTTGATCTCTTTGACCTTTTAAGCATAGCAGACTCAGTAAGTGTCTAGCTCTCTCTGGTGGCCAAATACAACATTACAAAATGACTAAGGATTCTCTTAACGTTGATAAACTGATGCAAATTAAAAATCTGACATCTCAGAATCAGACTGATGTCACAGTCGAGGCCTCACATATCCTCTAAATGTCTCATTGTAGACAAATGCGACTCAATAAACCACAATTATCTGCACGCTATCACGTCTTCTAAAGAGGAGACCGGGGACCAGAATAAAAGATCTCCACAATCTGCCGCCTTAATTAGCTTCTAATAACCAAACAACCAAGAGGATGAGAGGGTGCTGATGTAAGGAAGCTGGCGAGGGAGGGATATGAAACAATGCAGAGAGAGCTGAGAGATGCTGTGATGAGTCTGGAGGAAGCATCTGGAAAGCAGGAGGGTAAACACGAAGAGAGTATAAAACACTGATTTATATCAAGCTGAGTGTTTTTTGTTTCAGCTGCAGCGTGTCGGCCATGACTCCCCCGAGGCTGCTGCAGAGATTTAGGTGGATCAGATGCTCTTCCTGGAAACAACATCAGAGGCTGAGCAGGATTATTAAAATCACATCTGAGCATGATCTCGCATGCCGTTCCTTTCACCCAGAGAAAACTGTTTGAAAACCAAGTGTAGGACCAGGACACGGCTGGGTGACATGCTGAATATCAAGAACCATGATATGAGACTAGACAGCTGCAACTGGTGATTATTTTTTATTACCGAGTCATCTGGTGATTATTTTTTACAATGAATTGTGTCCCAAATTCTGATAGCCTGAGGAGATGTCTTTAGATCATTTGTTATGTCTGATCAACCGAAATATATTCAAATCAAATCAACATGGGAGGAACTGAAACCAGAGAAAATGAAATCAGAGAAGAAAAAATGACTCAATGACGAGGGCTTGCAAAGAAAAAATACAATGTTTGTAGATTAACTGATTAATCCATCTATGAAATAACTACAACTGTTTATGTATTTGCAGAAGGTCGCAGAGGGCTGGAGCTGATCCCAGCTCATGACATGATTTGTTGCGATTTTCCACCACAGGTTCGCTGACGGACTTCAGCTCAAACAGCCGATGCTGAGCTCAGATCTCCGATGTCATGAGACTCCAGGACAAACAGCAAAGCATCGTTTCACCTCTCACCTTACAGCAATAATACAAGACATGATACGAACACGGCTGCAGCAGTCCTTTATGCAGATAGAGTGGTATGTGTGTATGTGTTACGCAGCTAGGAATGCAGTCACTATCTGAAATATAGCTACTTTACAGCTCACACAGGCAGGGGCGCAGATAGTGGGTGTGTCAGGTGTGTCATGACACACCCACTTTTGAATGACCGTAGATCCGTCCCACCCACTTTTATGTAGCTTAACGTTTTGTTTTTTTTTGTTTGTTTTTTTAAACTTTGTCTTCTTCAAATCTTCTGATTCAAGCATCACGAGGAAACCAAAATATGAATTAACATAATATTTGGTTTACTGAGGTGTGTGCTGATGTGCATGCGTTGTGTGTAACAACGCGTACGCATCAAGCAAGTGACTCGTTTGGACTGTGCAGCAAAGAGTGTGGAGTCGTCGTCGACTTTGGTTGCCACGGTTACCAACTGATCACTTGGACAGCTAGCTGCACGTTCAGCACGGCATGGCATGATGAGAAGGACAACAAAAAAGCAAAAGACTATTGCGTCATTTTTTCAAAAAGTCACTTCTGTAAGTAAATTGTACTTTTTAAATATATACTTCATCACACCACATTGCATTTCTGAGAGTCTCGAAGCAATGTCCTCTCGTGAAAGTAAAATCGTACGAGGCAAGAGACAAACTTTCGCCTTCTGTCTCCGCGTAGCCTGTAGCCTACATGTAAATACCTCGTTGGACATTAATAACGTAATGCCGTTTTAATGTTAATCTGACTTTCCTCGCCACGCACGAGCATAGGCAGGGCCGGTCCTAGCTATGGGCAATGTGGGCGGCCGCCCAGGGCGCATTCTCCGTGGGGGGCGCACGAACGCCCGAACGCGCGGGCGCCCCGGGAGCGGGGTGTTGACAAGGCAGAGGGGGGCGTCGGACAGACCGACGGGGGCGCACGCATCCCGGGGCGCACGGCGCATCCAGGGGCGCACGGGCGGCCGTTAGGGCGCACGAGAAAATGTTCGCCTCGGGTTGGGAGGCATTGGCGTCCCCCCCAGTTTCTCAAACCTATCTGCGCGCCTGCACACAGGCTGTGTTTGTAAAACATGATGATGTGCCCTCCAGTGTACCCTTCCAGTGGAGAAAATGTAATGCAGGACTCTCTTTGGTGCCCTATCCTTTGGAGAAAACATGATAAGGTGCAGTCTAGGATACCGTTTCAATAGAGAAAATGTGATACAGGGTCCCCTAGGATGCCCTTTCAGTAGAAAGATGTGATGTAGAGGTGCCCTTTGAGTGGAGAAAACATCATGCAGGAGTCTATAGGTCGGTCTCCAGTGGAGAAAACACTACAAGGTGCCCTTTCGGGTGCCCTTCCAATGGAGAAAACATGAGTCAGGGTGTCCTCATGGTGCTCTTCTACTTAAGAAAGCATCATGCAGAACCCTTAAGGGAACCCTTCTAGTGAAGAAAATGTAATGCATGACTCTCTAGCGTGGCCTCCAGTGGAGAAAACATGATACATGACCCCCTAGGGTGCCCTTCCAGTGGAGAAGGCATGATTCTATTGGAGAAAATGTCATGCAGGGCTCTCGTTGGTGCCCATCTAGTAGAGAAAATGTGATAAAGGGCCCTTTTAGTGGAGAAAACATAATGAACTTTCTGACTCTTCCAGTGGAGGGACCTAAGGGGTGCTGTTTAAAGTGGAAGAATTGCGATGCACAGAGAGGGAAAAGGTTTCAAAGTGTTTCATGTGTTTAAAAATTGCTTTTTGAAAGTTGCTGAATGGAAAGTGTACGGAGAGTATCACAGGTAAATCAGTGGCATGTTGGTTTAAAGTGTATTTAATGGTAATAATAAACATAAGAACCCATGATGACATCATGTGGATATAAACAGGAAACACATGAAGTGTTTGCGAATGTGTGGTTTGTTAAATACACATGCTGCACATTGTTTTAAGTCTGTGTGATCACAGACAGTTTTAATCACACATAATGAATGATCTCTGATTGGTGATGGAAGCAGACACAGGATGAGCGTCTGTACTCTGACTCTGTCCAAAGTGATAAAAAATAAACTCAGTGACATTAGAGACAAATTCAGCTGTTTCTGTGACTCATTGTTTCATAATGTTTGGCTCAGTGGAGACAGACAGCTAAATCATTTCAAAATGTTTTTATGTGATTAAATTATTGCCATCTTATGATGCCTTCAAGTGTCTCACGTAAAATCTTCAAAATTCAGGTATCTAAAATACTTATTTATCATTCCAGATGGAAATATATAGCAAAATTCAGTCTGACTGAAAGAGAGAACACACAGCATGTCAACATATCAGATCAATAACTGATGGTGGAATTCATTGCTAATAAAGAAAACAAAGTTTAACACATTTAAAATCAATCAAACTTTATTTGTACAGCACTTTTCATACAAAATATGTAACACAAAGTGCTTCACACGAAAACCCCGCTCCACTCCCAACACCCACAGTAGCTCAGTCCATAGGGACTTGGGAACCGGAGGGTGGCCCAGTATGGACCAAAGTATGGAAAGTGGACTGAGTGTGCCGGATCACTGCCGAGGTGCCCTTAAGCAAGGTAGCGAACCCCCACAACTGCTCGCAGGGTGCTGCTCATCACTCCACCACCTCTCTCTCTACATTTGCATTTATGTTAAAATGCATGTAAAAATTGGGTGAAAAAATAATTTCCCCTCGAGGGATTAATAAAAGTATCTCTTCTTCTCTTCAAAATAAAAGAAGAAGATATACTTTAACAGGTTTTCACTCAATTTTCTTATTTACATGCATTTGTAAACACACATACAGTACAAGTACAAGGCTCATAGACATGCAGGTGTGGAGAGAGATGGTGGTATAATATAATTTAATATAATATAATATAACATAGCAATCATCTACTCCAGCAGCTTAAAAATAAAAATAAAGGTTATGAATATAAACATGTAGCTGTTTAAATGTAACACCTGTCACCTGTTTATCTGTTATTAGAACAGCGCACGTGCCCTAAACATGTCTTTGGTGGATCTTTGTTTGTGTTCGCTAATTTCCTACATTTCCCGACAGCACTTGAACGCGTCGCCGCTATGTAAATGAACGTGTGACGTCACCGCGCGGTACGTTCACGGTCTTGTTTATAAACTTCCAGCAGGAGCTAGCTGTTAAAGCTAGCCGCGAGGATGGAGACGATCAATCAACCCGCCAAAATCTCCCGCCAAATATAAACCACAGCTGGGTTTATTCGTTTTGTTTATTATTCGTTTATTTATTATTCGGTTATTTCTTGGAGTCCACGGTTGTCGTGCGTGTGTCGTTAAAGGCGGTGCGTTCAGGGACCGATCATGATGGCGTCCAGCTACAACGCCAAAGACGAGGACGGACACATCACGGTGACCGGGCCCGGCGGCGGGACGCTGCGGAGCAAGAAGCCCGAGAACACCGCGTTCAAGCAGCAGAGGCTGCCCGCATGGCAGCCCATCCTCACCGCGGGCACCGTGCTGCCGGCCTTCTTCATCATCGGACTCATCTTCATCCCCATCGGCATCGGCCTGTACGTCACGTCCAACAACATCAAGGAGTTTGAGGTGAGGCGACACCTGCGTGACACCTGCGTGACACCTGCGTGACACCTGCGTGACACCTGCGTGACACCTGCGTGACACCTGCTGTGTCCACACATGATGACACAGCGGGACTCGGTCACGGTCATGTTCATGTTCATGTCTCCGCCCGAACTCCGCCTGAAAAATGCGCAATTTCTGTTTCATCCGTCGTGTCTGTGAAAAGTAACGACTTCTGTAACGTAACTTTAATATTTTCTGAAACGTTACATTCCATCCTTTAATTCGGCAAACATGTTACTAAAAAAAAAATCAGATTTAATTTCATTAATACTCTTCATGTGTCTGTGTGGTCAGAGATCAACTGTGTAGAGTCTGAGCTCAGAGGAAGCATTAAAATGCAGGATTTATGAATGGACTCTGGTATATAATATAATATAAAATAAAATACTATAATATAATATAAAATAAAATAATATACTATAATATAAAATAAAATAATATACTATACTATAATATAATATAAAATAATCTGCAGCACTGTTGGCATTAGACATAACAGGATCTGTAATGACTCAGGATGAACAGGGCCGTTTCTAGCTGTTTGGGGGGCCCTGTGCTCGATGCTGTTTGGGGGCCCCCTGTTTTGTTGTTCCAAACCTTTTCAGATGATCTGATCCCAACAGGCTCGAGTGCATTGATGAATACAGTATAAAATAAATAACTTAATGAATAAAATACAATGTAGCAGCCTCCATATTAATATGCAAACAATAAAAAACATTTACAACACTGCGACCCCTTCAGCACCATGTGATTGACCATCTTTTGGCTGACACATCTCGCAGTGAGTGACGTCTGCCGACAGGTATGACGGGATACGTGACAGTTGCATCATGACTCAGCCAAATCTGATGTGCAAACAATAAAAAAACAAAGAGAGATCCATCTTCGATCTGCTTCGTCTTGCTGGTTGTCGAACCCACCTCCCACCCGTACGCTCAGGACAATCCAAACCTTTCTCGTCTGTTGTTCCCCGTTGGTGGAACGTCCTACCAGTTCCTACAGATCAGGGGTGTCCCTCTCTACCTTCACAGACCTCCTGAAGACCTCCAGCTCTTCAGAGAGGACCTCCTCTTGGTTCTGTGTGAGTAGTCTTTATTGCTACATGTTAATGTGAATGGTTTGGCTTACAGGTTGACTACACGGGAGTCGACATGTCCAGTCCGTGCTTCAACTGCTCCCAGAACTTCAGCTGGAACAGCACGACACCTTGTACCTGCACGATACCCTTCTTCCTGGAGCAGCCGTATGAAGTGAGAATAATGTTGTCATATACAAAATGTTTCCTAAAAATTCACACAGCCAGTTTGAACTTTGTTTTTATACTTTTATCTGAACCAACAGAGCAACGTCTTCATGTACTACGGCCTCTCCAACTTTTACCAAAACCACCGTCGCTACGTTAAGTCACGAGATGACAGCCAGCTGAACGGAGACATGACCTCCCTCAAGGTACGACTCGCTTCTGCAAGACGTCTCCACAGCGTGACCGCTGTCACAGGCTTGAAAATGAATGATCGCACTGCTGAAGCTGCACGAGAACGCGAGATTTCAACTTGGGGAGCCGTAAATCCTGACACGGTTTATTAGTTACACTTCAGTGCACACAGAACTTTGTTTCTAACCGGTCTGTCGATCAATAAACTTCATTTAAAAAAACGCTAAAGTACCTGAAGTGAGATTGTATCTCTCTGGAGTTTGATGCTTCGTATCAAATGAACAAATACTTCCCCTGCTTCCAGCTGTCGCCTTGACAAACTGGTTGGGTAAGAACGTGCTTTGGATCTGTGCTCTGTTGGACAGTTGATGTTTTCTGTTGTAAGCACCGACCTGCATTCTTTCTAATGGCAGCATTTATTTGCACGGTTTATGATTTTATGGTCCCAGTCTCTAGTTCCAAGTCTTCTTCCACACGACATGATGTTCATTTAGTAAATTACGGTCCCATTTAGAGTAAAATAGATGATAAAGCAGGGTATGCTTTAGGGAGTCCGTCCAACTCGACACGCCGAGCTTAAACTAGCAAACCTGAATCCAGATTCTGCACGAACAGATTTTAGTTTCTATTCAGCTGTAACACTTTTTTTCCAACCTCAGGAACCCAGTAAGGAGTGTGAGCCATACGCGTATCACGACAACAAGCCAATCGCACCATGTGGAGCCATCGCCAACAGCATGTTCAACGGTAAGCCAGTTTCCTGCTCTGTGGACGAGAACATGACTGAAATATTTCTAATCAAACCTTTCCTCTTGTTGCAGACACATTGGAGCTGTTTTACAACGACCCCAACGGCACAAAGGTCCAAATTCCTCTGACCAACATCGGCATCGCCTGGTGGACCGACAAGCATGTGAAGTTCAAGAACCCTGGAGCTGGAGAGGCCAACCAAAACCTCACCGCTGTCTTCCAAGGTGTCACTACAAACCTCTGTCAAGATCAGCTGAGCTTTAGTCACCACCGGACCTTCACTTCACTGCTGCTCGTCTCCTTCGATTTCAGGTACAACGAAGCCGCTGAACTGGCGCCGACCCGTCTACGAGCTGGACGCCGCTGCGAATAATAACGGCTTCATCAACGAGGACTTCATCGTGTGGATGAGGACCGCCGCCCTGCCGACCTTCCGCAAACTCTACCGCATCATCAAGTCGCCAAGCAACGGCATGATGCCAACCATGCCCCGGGGAAACTACACCCTGGAGGTGGTCTACAGTATCCTTTACGTGAAACCCACAACATGATATATCGAATATGTTTGATGTGATAACAGTTACCACCATGAGCGAGCAGAACCTCTTTAACCAGTTGAACCCAGACTATCCCGTCCGCAGCTTCGAGGGCAGGAAGCGGATGATCCTGAGCACCATCTCCTGGATGGGAGGCAAGAACCCGTTCCTGGGCATCGCCTACATCACCGTGGGCTCAGTCTGCTTCTTCCTGGGCGTCGTCCTGCTCATCATCCACCACAAGTGCGGCAACCGCAACAACAGCGCCGACATTTCTAACTGAAGACGCCCGCTGACCTCCGGCTCACCTCTGCTGCAGCGATCTTTATTCATCCAGAGGCCAAAAAATGTAACATCCAGCTTCACTGAGGGTTCAAACCGCCGGACGCTGGCTGATTATCGCCAAAATAAATGGGAAAGTAGCCAAAAATTTGCAGCCATAGTCAGATTTTTTAAAATTAGAAATGTTCTGGGATATTTCTGGGGTTAAAATAAGTGTCTGTAAAGTTTACCTGACTTCTCAGACCTCTGTAGGATCTGTAGTAAAGGTGAGCTGGAGCGTTGCTGCTTTACGTCCTGAGTTGCATGCTGGTTAGCCGAGACGTCAATGTGATTACCGAGCTGCTCGAGCGGCTCGTCTTTGTGCCTCGTTTCGTCCGTAAAACACGCTTTCACTGAGTTGTTGCACTTCTAAATAAATAAAAAAAACGTGGAGAGCAAGTTCCACGTCCGAGGGAACACGATGACATGTGTGATTAAACGTTTAGTTTTTATGTATTCAGAGATTTAACAAGTGTTTGCATCGGGGAGCCAGTATTTGCACGTCAGACCTCGGAGGGTTTGAGTCTTGAACGCCGTCTAATCGCTTCATTCATTGTCGTTTACATGCAGTAACAATAGACGATCAGTGCAGCATGATAGAGCAGTAACATGTGATGTCAGTGTGTTGGTCGTTCAGCATTTACACTAAGAAACTAACGCACAGGAACCTGCCAATAAAACAAGCTGCATGTTGAAATGTGTCAGATGTTTAATTTATTTTGTGTTCATGTTTCAGATGGTTTGTTCTTTCTTTTGATACTTCGTTGTGTTGTACTGTTGCTTTAAGAGAATAAATTTGTCATTTAAGTCGACCGACGTGTTTGTTCCTCTTCAAAGTTCATGAAGTAACATCTCTGTAAATGAGTTACACACAGACAATAAGACGCCGTGAAGACGTCATGTCCAATATTCAGAGCATGAAACAGCAGAACAGGTGACACACCTGAGAGCTTCATCAGGAACAGATCAGCCGTGCAGACAGACAGGATGTTCAGACATTCAAAACTCAAGATTTTGTTTCTGATTCAGAAGCTCAGAAGAGAAAAGACAGAAAAGTCTGATTTAAAAAGTCAGATCTAACCACCAGGCAGCTGTCTGTCTTTGTCTGTCTGTCTTCAGTTGTCTGTCTTTGTGTGTCTGTCTTCATAAAAATCTTTCAGGTCCATGTTTGGACAGACAGACAGATGAAGACAGACAGATGAAGACAGACAGACAGACAGATGAAGACAGGTGAAGACAGACAGATGAAGACAGACAGATAGACAGATGAAGACAGGTGAAGACAGGTGAAGACAGACAGATGAAGACAGACAGGTGAAGACAGACAGACAGACAGATGAAGACAGATGAAGACAGGTGAAGACAGACAGATGAAGACAGACAGGTGAAGACAGACAGACAGACAGATGAAGACAGACAGGTGAAGACAGACAGACAGACAGATGAAGACAGGTGAAGACAGACAGATGAAGACAGACAGGTGTCTTCTGTGGACCAAAGTACAAACACAGCTACCTGTCAGCTGACTGCACGGTGCCATGGCAACAGAGCAAACACCGTTATCCCAGATATCGCGAGAACACGAAGGAGATACATGAATACACGACTGAGTGTGTGTGTGTGTGTGTGAGTGTGTGTGTGTGTGTGTGTGTGAGTGTGTGTGTGTGTGTGTGTGAGTGTGTGTGTGTGTGTGTGTGTGTGTGTGTGTGTATGTATGTGTGTGTGTGTTTGTGTGAGTGTGTGTGTGTGTGTGTGTGAGTGTGTGTGTGTGTGTGTGTGTGTGTGTGTGTGTGTGTGTGTGTGTGTGTGTGAGTGTGTGTGTGTGTGTGTGTGTGTGTGTGTGTGTGTGTGTGTGTGTGTGTGTGTGTGTGTGTGTGTGTGTGTGTGTCCTGCAGGGGGCAGCACGTGGATAAACCTCTGTAACCAGCGAAGAAGAGTCACAGAGCGGAAGTGGGTCTCCGGTGTCCTTGTGCTGAAGTGACGGATCAAAGATGAACAGACACGTTTATGTGAGTTATTCACCTTTAATTCACCTTTAATTCACCTTTAATTCACCTTTAATTCACCTTTAATTCACCTTTAATTTAACTCAGAGCTGGAGTTTAATCAGAAGACTTAATGTGTAATGAAGCAGGCATTACTCAAAGGCTTTAAAGTATCTTTAATGTTAGTATTTATGTAGCCGTTAGCTCAGGGTCAAAGGATAACGTTAGCATTAGCTTTAGCCTCCGTGATGAGAGGCGCACGAGCGGTTTGTCGGTTTTTACGCGGGAAATTATTCTGAGTGAATCAGGTTAAATGTTTATAAATGTGTGTGTGTGTGTGTGTGTGTGGCGTACGTGACTTCCTTCGCGCGCGCGTGTGTGTGTGTGTGTGTGTGTGTGTGTGTGTGTGTGTGTGTTGCTGTTCTCAGGCTCTCCAGCAGGTGGCGCGGCGGAGCTTCTCCAGCTCGGCCCGCCGGCAGGTGGAGAACAAGGTGCCGCAGAAACAGAAGCTGTTCCAGGTGAGAGGAGGAGCAGGGAGGAGCAGGAGCAGGGAGGAGGAGGAGGAGCAGGGAGGAGGAGTTAAATAACCTAAACACTGTGAGACAGGCAGACTGTGTGTGTGTGAGACAGACAGACTGTGTGTGTGTGTGTGAGACAGACTGTGTGTGTGTGACATGACAGCAGGTGAACTCAGGTGAACTCAGGTGAACTCAGGTGAACTCAGGTGTTCACAGTTCAGGTTCAGGTCATTCGAGGTCACGACCTGAACTTGAGACTTGAACCTGCTCAGGTTAGTTCCTGTTTTCTGGCTCATGTGCCTCTAAACTGTGTGTACATGTTTATTAGGGATGCACCGAAATGAAACCGAATAAATGCACTTGTTAAATTTTTCACTATTTTTTTTTTTTTTTATTATTGCACAAATATCCTAGAATAAATTTGTAGACATGTTTTTTTCAAAGGAAGTAAATGTTTATTTAACATCTTTCAAATATTCCAGTTAGTATAATTATTATTTCATTCATACTGTTAGAAAGCCCGTGTTGTTTTAATCACTGTTAATTTGTTCTTGAAAGAAATACTATTTAGTTTTGTTATTTCTGGTGAATTTCCATTTTTCCAAAGTTCACGAACGCATCATAGTCATTCCGACGGTCATTGAACGCACCTCACCTGTGTGAGATGCCGTAATGTAGAGAGAAGTTTATAGCTCCTCTAAAGAGCAGTGTATGATGTGTGATGTATTTCTCACTGTGTTTTTCCTTTATCCTGCATCGTGGGTTTATTGTGTGTGAATGAGAAAAGAATCAGTAACTCAGATCGCCACGCACGTTGTTTCATTGCATCAACTGCGTCACGCCACTATTCGGCCACTTCACCGAAAGCCGAAATGCACTTTTGGACAATTTTCGGTGCATCCCTAATATTTAAACATATGTACATATTATATTGCAGTTTATGTACGCACACTTGCACAGGCTAAATATATGACAGATCAGAAATACTTTATTAATCCTCACAGGGAAATAGTTTTTGTTACAGCAGCTCCCAAACGGTCAGTGAGATAATAAGAAAACAAAACTATGTGCATCTCTATAGATTTATTATTATAGACTGTTCATAACAAACATTACTTCACATCATCAGTTGTTTTTAACTGTCCTCGTCCTGTTCTTTGTTTTTATTTATTTTCTACCTCAGTATTTTATTCTATTGAATTTCTATTTTATTCAAACGACCTCATCTCCCGTTTTCTGTCTATGCTACGTACTTCAGTTGTTTTTACCATCAGCAGTTTGCACAGTGACTCGGCTGTGTTTTATTTTGAAAATCCACCTGTTTGTGTGTCTGACGTCCTGTCAGCTCGAGCTGCTACATGTAGAAACAGATTTAGAAAAAACATGAAGCAGGAAGATGAGAAAATCTGAGCAAGTAAACAAAGTCTGCAGGGAGAAACGCTGCTGGTGTGTTTACAGCCCTCGATGTCGTCATTAATATCTCAGGTTCTCTTGTAACTATTAGATATTGTGTCATTATTGTTTAAATACTGTTGGTAAGCTTTATTTAAATCAACAGGATAAGCTGGTGAATTATTAGTTTGGTCTGAGTCATGTGATCTGTGGAGGTCGTGGTGTTGGATCAAACTTGTTGATGATAAACGACACAGATCATAAATCTATGAAGTCTGACTGCTCCTGATCTCCTTACATGGTGGGAGCAGCAGTCTGTAGCTGCAGGAGGTGAGAAGACGTCCTCCTCTTCCTGCACCTCCTCTGTGCAGTCTATAGGGGGCAGTCCAGGACAGAGCTGGACCTCCTCACCAGGAGACAGTCCTGCACGCTGCAGAGGAGCTCAGTCTGTCCCAGAATATTAGAAAACAACAACAACCTGACGTTAGTGAAGGCAGGCGACAGGTGTGACTAAAGAAGCATCAGGTGAGTGTACACCTGTCCGAGGTTCGCTCAGACAACAGTCCAACGTTCCAGTCTGAGCTCACAAAAACATCTTCGCAGCTGCTGGACGACAGAGCAGAAATAAGTTTTATGTTTCCCAGGAGCTTCGTGTCGAGGCGCAGCTCCTGGAACGCCGCCCACTTCCCGTCTGTAAAAAAAACCCGATCACAGGGGACTTCTTCTTCTTCTGGAGGATTCACCCAATCGTTTCCAAACAGTGACTCAGCCTGCAGCCCTCAGGAGACTCTGGACAAATGTTGCCTCTTTTAGCTGCCGACAACCCAAATAAAAGACTTGGAAGTTGCCTTGAAAGGTCTTCGGACTTTCAAGGCTGACAGGCGAGTCACGCAGTCGCTGCTTCCTCGTTCTTTGTTGGCTGAGAGAACGGAAACGGTGAAAGACGATGAGCTTCAAGTCACATGAGCAGGTTCTCCTCAAAGATAAGTCAGTACTAACTCTGCATGTTTGACGTGCAGCTTCACTGCTTCATCATCAGGCCGTCCTCACATAGATCGTACATGGTGTCATAACCGCTCACACTAAGACGAAGAGCTGATGATGTAACCGGCTGCCAAAGTGTCTCGTAGACTAAACAAACCAGTTTTATGGTCGGATTGTTCTGTG
This sequence comes from Larimichthys crocea, assembly GCF_000972845.2. NCBI lineage: Eukaryota > Metazoa > Chordata > Actinopteri > Sciaenidae > Larimichthys > Larimichthys crocea. The sequence goes on along the minus strand of NC_040016.1, from coordinate 22,275,174 downwards.
CTGCTGCTGGATCATTTAATCCAGGCTGCACTGAAACTCTTCATCTGTGAACGTGACACAAAATTCAAACCTAAAACATTCAGAGGGGACAAACTAAAGTTACTGCTGGTCCTTGAAAGTCAGTGAGTTTAAGAGGAACATCATTGAAAGGGCTTGAGTTTATTTATTTCGCACAGGAACAGAAATGATCGGCTGGTTCTTGTTTGAGTTGTGTTGAATTGGTCCTGGAAAGTCATTGAGAAGTCCTTGAATCTGATGTTTAAGGTCCTGTGTGTGGCTCTCAGCTCATTGGTTCTTACTGACGGCGTACCTGATCTGTGTCTGAGTGTCTTGATGATGTTTGTGTCCTGCAGGAGGATAACGGCATGCCGATCCATCTCAAAGGAGGCAGCGGCGACGCTGTTCTGTACAGAACGACGATGGCGCTCACCGTCCTGGGTGAGGAAAACTTTAAATTCTCCGATCGTCAGGCTCGACTTTAAAAACAAAAGATAAATGTCAGACGGATGTCGTGTATATCTCCATCTCTCTCCTCACAGTCAAAGTGTTTCAGGTCGTCGCTGCGTTCAATAAATAAACAGCCTGCGATCAAACTACGCGCCGCTCGTGTTTAATCTGAGAATCTTTTCTCTGTCCACTGTGACATTAAACCAGATTTCTACACTCAGAATAAAGTCATGTGGTCGTGTTGACCTGCTGCTGCTACGACAGTCGGGTGTGGTTTGATATGAAGGGTGGGTGAACAATGTGACTCTCTGAAGCTTGCGCAGGTTCGTTGGTGTCCGGGATAAACAGAGCAGAAACTTTAAGGTTTATTTAACACAAATGTCCGTTGTGGTGGCAGCTGTCTGCAGTGCTCCATCCTGTGCCTCGGTCCTCATGCCACCACCCCCTCGCCTCGTCCCTGCCTGGCCCCGCGCCTGGCTTCCCCGTGCCCAATGTTCCCATCATTGATCAACACACTCTCATCCCTCCTCAGACCTCCCGGAGCATGCTCTCCGGCCTCTGTCGCCTCGTCTCTCTCGTCTTTAAAACTCGAGCTCTGCTCATTGACCCAATCATCAGATCGTGGTGCGTTCAGGGTCGTTGAACAAAGCTCGATCTCGTCTTGCACAGCGCTTCAATCCGACCAACCTGAGCTCAGAATATCTTTTGTCTGTGCTGTCGACTGAAGCTGCTTCTTTAAAATGATTATTTTTGAAGTGTTCATCCAAACTAACGTGGTGTTCTCCTTCCAGGTACCGGGTATGCGTTGTACGAGCTGGTGAAGGCGTCGTTCCCTCAGCAGAAATAACTCAGCAGCTCTTTGTTTCCATTTAAAAACCATCCAGCAGCTCTTTACTGTACAAAAACCTACAAATTATCCTCTGTGCACCGAGCTGCAGTCTCCTGTCATTGTTCATGTTCATGGGATCAATATTTATTTGGTGTGCTCTTCTTCTGATGACATGAGGATCAATAATAAATCAATAAAATGACTCATGACCAAAACCTGCTCAGGAGTCTGTCATTGATCTCACACACACACACACTGTAACTGATTATTGTCATGGTCTGTGAAGTACACTGACTCCAGCCGCTCAGATGTTTGAGCTGAAGATCTAAAGTTTTAATCTCAAACAGGTGAGTAACTTCAACGAGTAAAGTCCGCTCTCTGTGTTTGGCCTCTGCTCACTCTGCCTTCTTGTTTTAAATGTTAAATTAATCTCAGTAGGGATGTACGGTACCTGATTGGACCTTGAAAGTTTGAGAGGAAGAAAATCAAGGCCTTGAACGACACTGGATGTTTCACACAGGACTACAGGAGGACAAAGTCATGACCTGTGACTCGTCTCAGCAGCTTGTCTTCGTTGGACTATCAGGTAAAACGAAGGTACTGAACCTCGAATTTGTCCTGTAGATGCAGTTTATATTAAAAACGCTCACTGTAGTCGTGCAGACTCTGAACCGGAGTTCAATATTTCTAAATGTTTCACTTTGCACTGAGCAGTTTCCTGTGTGGGTGTTCAGTTTGTCGTCACTGGAGGGCGATGTTGACCAAGAAATCACCTCAGGATGAACTCTTTGTTTTCTCGCATCAAACTCTGTCCACATGTTCAATAATCACATCCTGATATGAACTTTTGCTGCTTCCGTACAAAAACAAACACAAAACCTCCCGAACGGAGAATGTTTGACTTGGCGGACGCCTCGTGTTCATCTATAGTTTGGGTCTTGGGTGGATTCTCGTCTGTCTGTTTCAATTTGAGTCAGAGAGCAGAGGGAGACAGGCCCCGGGCCTGTTCTGGTATCAGCCCACACCCACCGCACATCATTTAACACTTTAAAGTAACCAGATGAGCTGCAGCTCTTCTTCCATCCGCCTCCTCCGGAATAAACTCCAGCACTGATCAGCTCTCAGGAATCTGCTGTGTAAGCTGACGACGCCTTCTGATTGGACGGTGCTGAAAACTGAGAAGTGTCAAGTGCCAACACGAATAAAACTCATCTGATTCCTGTCGACATTTATGTGAAGTTTGATTGACAAACTGGCGGAGTCGGTCGGGGACACGAGCGGAGCCGAAGGGCCCCAGAGAGGCCGCTCGGCCACCAGGGGGCGTCTAAACATCGCGGAAACTTTAGTTAGTTAGCCGAGCGACGATGTTTCCGAAGATTCTAACAGACGTGATGACAAACTGCTGATTTATTTTGGGTGCTGCCCATGGTTTTGTCATCTTGATGCACAATAACAAACAAATGTGTGAGTTTTGTGAGCGCTTCAACAAGTTTGAAGATCGTAACTCATCACACGGATTGTAGAATTCTGCAAAATGAGAACAGGAGGTGCAGAATTACACGTTCAGTCACGGTTAATAACCGACTCAGGGAAAACTGACCCAACAACGCGACAAGGATAGATCCAAAAATTTAGTTGTCAACACGAAACATTTAAAAATTGTCAGCAAATTTGGATGCACCATAACATTTTTTTGATATTTTCCTGCTTCAGAGAATTTTGATATTTGAATTTGCTTTTAAAAAAGTTGAAGTTTCAGGATCATAATTATCAATTATAATTAATTTTGTCGTTGCTTTTACAAACTTCCGAACACCAATTACGTGATTATGAATAAGGAAGTTTTGATTATGGTAATTCGCATATTTTACAAATGATGATTTGTACAAATGATTCGCTGGGACAAATCATTGTAGGATTCTGCAGTTTGAAATATTTAAACTAACAAGGTGACGAAACAAAGTTTGTCATCACTTTTTTTTACAAACTGGAACACAATCGTGATTATGAAGAAGGAATGTTGTCAGCATGAAAAGAATTTTTGATTTTTTTTTTTTGGCATTTTGATGCAAAAGTTTTTGACATTTTGTGTTTTCTGCAAATGTTTGTGACTTTGGCGGCACTGTAACTACAAATCTTTGAGAACTTTTGAACAGAGTCGGGTGGTTTTCATGCTCTAACACAGTTTGAAGGTCTGTTCTAAACATTTGGAGAACTCAAACAGGTTTAGAAGTAACAACAAACAGACTTTAGGATTTCAAGGTGCCATCGTGGATGGATTCTGAATGAAGCTGGGACAATTTTTGACTCTTTTTTTGTGGAGTTTTATTTTTAGTTGAGAGTTTTCTCTCTCTGTTTGACTCATTATGGGTGTTTGTTAAAGTGATTTTAAATCTCCATACATACATGGAGAGTTTGGAGCAGCACTTCTCCATCAGCTCCAGCTGAGGGAACCCAGAAGCCTCTGTCAGGAAAGCGGATTGATCCATTAAAAAGTTAAAGACTGACTTTGGTTTTAGTTCACTAGACTGTGTAATATTTTCCCATTGATTCACTAAATAAAAAAAGTTTGTGTAGGAGCCTGTCAGTGATCTGCCCCCCTCCTCTCTTCGTCTCGCTGCGGCCGAGACGCACAGAAGCCCTCCATCAGCGGAAAGGAATGCAGAAAACTATGTAAAAGTTTCCGAGTGTGTGTGCGCGCTCGTCCCCGTGTGCGTGCATGTGTGCGTTTGGAGAGGTTACACATCATTTTTGGCCCGGCTGGATGTCGTAAGAGCTGGCGGCGGGGCAGGCAGAGCTGGGAGCAGCCCCCCTGTTAAGTAGCAGATTGTGTGGAGAGTCTTCCCACTTGGTAATAGGCTCGCGGACGCGTCTGGGAACACACAAACCCGCGGAGCGCTCAGACTCAGACCAGGACCAGGACCACCTCACTCTGCTTTGTCTCAGGTTGGGGGTCTGCAACAGAGACTTAAACTTTTTTTTTTTTTTTTTTTATTTTTCATTTCTTGAGCCGAGTCACAGAAACCCGAAGTCTCCTCTGTAGGTCAGTCCTGCATGGTTCGTTTTTCTGCAGTTTCAGGTAAATTTTAGAAATAAAACTGTCGCGTGCTTTGAATCATTTCTTGCACTTTTAAAAGTTATTTCCAGACTTTATCATCTCTAATATTCCAGTTTCCATCCATCCATATGTTTTTTTTTTTTTTAAAGGGGATATTTGGTGAAACGCGTGGACTAACTCTTGGCATATTCCGGTGCGTAATTGCGCACGGCGCCAGGACTGGATGCTTGGTTTGTTCTGGAAGTGTGTAAAGATTTTCTCTGCGTTAAAGCGGGAAACAGTCATCAGCAGATATCACAGATATTAGACATTGATGTGGAGCCTGTGCAGTGTGAGGAAGGAGAGCTGAAGCTTGCTTGCTTAGATTTAAAGCAGAGAGAGATTTGCCTTTGCGCGCCGTTATTCCCACATTTTGAAGGTTTTCCGTTGTTAGCTCGGTTTTATTGGTGGTTTAAAGCTGTCAGGTTGAGGATTCTTGGAGTTTGAACATTAATACATATAAAGTCTGTCATGTGTTAAGTTTCTGGCTGTGTGTGGAGCAGTTTTTACGAGCGCAAAGATCGTGGAAATGAGACTTTGTTAGTAAAAGCTGCGTCTTCTGGTTATTTTTAAGCAGTTCGTCGATACTAGATGAATGATTATTGGTTATTGAGAAGCAGGTGACGGAGGTCTGACACTTTAAAGGTCTCGTGAAGCCCGAGGCTGCCGTTTGAAAGCTCTAACCGCCTCCTCCGTTCCTCTCGCAGCTTCATTCATGCGCTGCTGAGGCTAAAAGGAGCTGAAGATGAAGAGCAGGCTGTCTCTGGCGGCGGCTGCTGCCCTCCTGGCACTGCTGCTGTCCTCCACTCAGGCCCAGAATCCAGGTAAAGCCGCTCCTCCTCCTCCATCTCCTCCTCCATCTCCTCCTTCTCCACCTCTCTGTGATCCAACACATCTGACTTCACCTCCTCTCACCTCTCTGCCTCTTTTCTTTTTCACTGTGTCGTTGCATATTTAGCCTGAATAAAAACAAAAATCACACGGTGAAAGCAAATGTGTGTGTTTGTGAATTAATTTGTTTAATCAGTGTAACCTTTTTAATTCAATGATTTGTCTTTTTTTATTCCAATAAATGTTCCCGTTTCCCGCAGGAATCCGTCAGAATTCTTCAAATATCTGCTTTGAATTTACTTTTATGAAGTTTAGTCGTGAATTTAACTTGTTAGAGCAGAAAGTGCAATGTTATATCGTCAGAGAAACTGAATTCTTTCACTGTTCTGGCGTTCTGGTTCTCCTTCATGCCTCCAGTTTGTCTCCAGAGACACAAATCGATCTTTGAAAAAGTAAAAAGAACCTCCTCCTCCTCTCCTCCTCATCCCCTGTGAGGCTGCAGGGCTGAAATAAACGTTAAAGCAGACATCCCTCCCTCCCTGCCTGCTCCTCCGACAGATGAAGTTTGATCTTCTTTACACCAGGAGGTGCTCTTGCTCAAAATCTGCTATCTTATTACTGTAGAAAAAAAAAAAAGAAGACAGACAGCACGTGGCCAAGTTTCCTCCCTATGTCCTTTCTCCTGATGGAACGGAAAGACAAAATATGAGTTTCACATTATTTTCCAGAGGTTTTAGAGGTTAGGAGAGGAGAAAATCTGAGAGCTTTCGACCTCCTTTAACCCCCCTTCCCCCTCCACCTCCTCTTTAAAGTCCCAGAGGAGGCTCGGGCCCTCGTCACAGCATCGCTACCCGCTCGTATATATTCTACCCGTGTGGAATGGTTTGACATGTCGGGGCCCGGAGTTTAAAGACTCCTTAAACACCTTGAAGAGAAAAGTCCAAACAGGAAGGCCTCTGCTCTGAACTGTCACACTCAAGGTTGAAAAATGACAAAATAAAAGCAGCTCAGAGCAGAGACCTGGATGCCGAGAGCTTCAAAGAAAACCCTGGATGTGAGTGTGTGTTTGCAGACGTGTGTGTGTGTGTGTTGGGTAGTTTTTTGTCGGTGTGGAAAACAGAAGCAGCAGCTCGAAGTCGCGGCCTCTTGAATTGACTCACCAGGTTGGTGGTTCCTCCATTTTAATGACGTCCTGTGTCACCTCTCCCCGGTCAAGCCTCGACCGGGTCAGCTGACCCTCGGTCTTGGCTTCACGACAATATTTTACAATGATATTCTTCACTCCCACACTAACAGATGAACTGGTTGGCGGTCTAGAATAAAGAAAGATCCCGTAAACTTGATGTGAACTCTAGCTAGATTATACGTTTTGTTCGTTAGATTAATGTTCCTCCAACATGAGAAGATGTAAGCATTGGTCAACAAGCATCGATGGGACCGATCGTTCCCAACTTCTTTATCGCGTGTTTGACAGTTTAACCGATTTCTGTCCGTAGTTTACTCCTTTATAGTTGTTCTTTCTTTGCGTTGCAGTTCATGGCGCCCCCTACTGTTCTATTTTAACGAGAAATCACTTGCAGATTTACGTAGACGTCTTTATTAGAATCTTCTCTTTCCGTTAAAACAAGCTCGTTATTTTTCTTCCAGAGCATCGAGCTCTTTCAGAAGCAGGTTTAGCTAATCTCGTCATTACACTACTTCTTTATTCGATTTTTTAAAATTTAGTTTATTAAGTTTAATTCAAGCGGGTCCTGACCGCTTTGTAGCGAGCTAGATGTGACGTTTAGGCGTTCCACCCCCAACCTGAAGAATATCATTTTAAAATATTCACAAAGAAACAACACGTGGTCGTCTGTGTACATGGAAACTTTTTGTCCGTTTGCTCCAAGTTGTCCTCAAACAACTTTTCATGTACACGTGCATGATTTCCCCTCATGCCAGTGATCACGAGTTTAAACTTTAATCTGTCTTTTATCTTGTTTGTTGGTTTAAAGACCAGCGGTTCTTAAATTATAGTCCAGACCCAAAAAAATTAGTTTCTGACAAAAGCACAAAAAAGTTCTGTGATATTTTTATTTATTTATTTTAAAATTTGGGTCTGGAGCTGAAATAATTTAAGAACCTCTGATGCAAATTTTTGGGGAAACGAACGAGCAGACAAAAGACGTACACGTGTCGTCACCGACATCGTGTCGTCTTTTACGAGGTTTGCAATGGAGACGGAGAAAGTGCTCGATCTTTATCCATTGTATAATCAGTATCGGAGAGTTTCATCAGATTTGTGTGTTTTTATGTCGTTTAGTCAATTCAACGTCACGAGTTGGATTGAGGTCATGGACAGTCTGCCCGATGTCAGCCCGTCCATGTTGTAGCTTGTTGACGGTGGGGAAACATTTTATTTTTTTATTTCACATAGCTGGTGATTTTCCAGAATTTATCAAACACTTCTTCTGCTACGTCACCAGCTATGGAGATTTTTTGATTACAACCCACAAAAAAATTTGTTGGTTATCTGTTAAAGTGACTGTACGGAAGCAAAGAAAGGCCAAAACTATTTACATTTGATAAAAAAGTGTGGTTTACTAGTTTATTGATTTTAGTTAATTTATAGCATTTAAATGTTTTACTTTTAAAAACAATTTATTTAAGGGTAAAAACTCGCTTGATCTTGATTTTCATTATAACTACAAACTATTTTGTTTTTTAAACAGGTTTCAGAAAAGTTTTGTGTTCTTTTGTCGTTAATTAAATTAATTTATACAACCCTAACCCTAACCCTTTTTTGGATTTTCCTGAGCTCGTTAAGTTTTCCTGCTTTCAAAAACTTAATATTTCAACAGAAAATTCTAAATTAATTTTGGTATCTTTTTTTGACTGAAAATAACCAGTTGAATGTTGAAAATGTGGGGTACAATAATATTTTCCAGCTGGCTTGGAAAAACCTAAAAAAAATTAGCTTTCAAGAATTTGGAAATTTAAAGCACATCAGTTCAGATAGTTTCCACAGTTTACATATTTCAGTGTTATAAATCCAGCAGTATTTAGTAGTGGATATCTTTTTTTACAACTGTATTGGCTATAAAAAATTGGCCGTCTTTAGTCGTCTTCATGTTAATCCTCTTTCCGTTAAAACAAGCTCATTATTTGTCTTTCATTAAGCTACTTCTTTAATTAACAGTCTTTTATTCATTTTCAGCTCTTTTTTGTCGTTAATTTAATGAATTTATGTTGTTTGAATTGCCCTTTTTCGGGGGGATTTTCTCTCAAATGCAATATTTAAACAGAAAATTCAAAATTTAAGTCATTTTGGTATCTTTTTGACTTAACTTGAATCCTTAGATTTGAAAATAACCAGTTGAGTCTTGAAAATATTGGACACTTTAATATTTTCCCCCTTGCTTGAAGAAACCTAAAACATTTTTTGAAAGCTCAAAAATTTGGATATAACTTTGAGAGTATTTATTCATGGAATTGGCCATTTTTTGTTTCCGTACATCCGTTCACAGCCAAAATTCAAAGTTTTCCATCTTCCCGTCCTGTTTGTGTTCCTTGTTGAATGTTCTGTAGGACGGTACCGTTGTGTTGTTTCGTTGTGTTTGTTGTCTCAGTGTGTTTTTGCTTGAGTTGTTGATCGTGGCTGCCGGCCACTCGAGCTCAAACCGAGGTCATTTTTTGTTTTACTGTTCCTCCAAAATGGCTTCCCTCACATCTGTAGTTTGGTTTGTCTTGTGTTGCCATTGTTGCTCCAACAGTGAACGTGTCAAACTTCACCCTGGAAGTGTTGACTGTTGGGGAAAATCCTTTTATACTTCACATTCGTATACACTGGCCTCCTAAAGCTGCAGGATTAACTGTGTTTACTTCTTCTCTTCACAGTCAACCCTCCGTCAGATTTGAGGTTTAAGATTTTAAATGAGAACACAGTACAGATGATGTGGAGCAGACCACAGTCGAGGATACAGGGCTACAGAATACAAGTGACCTCAGACACAGGTGGGTGCTCATTAAACTTGCGAGTTATGTCCTGCAGAGCCTGCAACATTACAAGTGCCATAAACTCTGTTAGACATCAATCTGCCTGACAAGACTCAACACTCCCTGCATCTGCAGATTTTTGCAGACACATGTTTGGCTCCAGGAGCTTTAATGGTAAAAGATGAGGGGGCAGAAGAAAAACATTAACACCGCTATGGAAATTTAAATTGTCAGCATTTGTTTAGCTCTGGAGTATGTCACATCCAACACGGTTCATTAAACAGCTGAGATGCTTTGGAAGTAATGTCTCAGCTCCCCCGACACCACATTCAAACAACGTGCTGCAAAGTTAACGTTACGTACGATGACCTGTCGAACCAGCATACGGGGTGTTTGACCATGGTTGGACTCTTAGTTCCATTAAAGAGAAATCTCAATGTTAAAGTGTAGCATTCATATTTTTAGACGATATTCTGCTTCAGACTTTGTGGCACCTTCTCCTGTTTCACCATGACATTGCTGCCATGCATGCACGAAGCCAGGAGCTGGTTGCCAGTATTTATTTACTAAATATTTACACATAGCAACAGCAGCAGCAAACAGAGCTTATTATATTTTATATTCATTAACTGTCAGGTGTGGGCCTTAACTAGATAACTTGGATATGTAACTAACTGTGAGAACTGATGCCAGCGTGCATTTTAGGCTAAGAGAACCAGCTAAACGACAGAACTAACGTTACTTCTGTATTTATATTCAATGACTACGAGATGTAACTGTTACGTACTGTCGGCTAATGGATCAAACTAACTTTATGCCAAGCTGGGCTAACAGCGGGCTTGATTCCAGCTCTTTACGTCACACAGACATGAGACTGATTTAAGGACGTTGTCTACCTGAGGTGAATAATTTCAAGTAAATAATTCATGCTTGACTTAATGGAAGAATTGTGTGTTTTGGTTCGTAGTAATGCGGAACGTTTTCATTAAATTGAATCATACTGTTGTTGCCTGTTTACACGGCTCTTCCAGTCCTCAGGTCAACAGTCGGCATCGGGTTTTTTCTGAAGCCCTGTTGTGACTCTGGGAAAAATGAAGTAATGCAATAGTTTCCTAATGGCTTCCCTCTGACTCTGTGTGCATTCTTGCAGAAGAACCAACGAAAGAATTCTCCCTGCCTGCATCTGCGACTAAAACCTCCATCTCAGACCTGAGTCCAGATGTGGATTATGTCGTAACAATATCCGCGTACGCCGGATCAGAGGAGAGTCTGCCCATCACCGGCACCATCACACGTGAGTCACAGCGTCCCCACTGAGTGTGTGTGTGGAAATTATCCAACCAAAAACCAAACCGATAATAGAGTTTGTCTGCAGCTGGTCTGTTTTGGAAGGAAGTCACCGAGACCGGGTGGACAAAATAACAGGAAACAGGAACACCTGATGACGTATTATAGACCAGAGTTTGTCCCTGGAAGCGACAATTTCACATATATAATCTGACATTCATGAACCAATCTATCAACATGAACAAACCTCTGTTATTCTGCAGCACAGGGAGCCAATCAGGACAAAGTCCAACCAAGTGAAACAAAACAAAAAAAAAAGCCATTAATTTATATTTAACTAGGCGAGGTCAGACAGATGTTAAGAAAACTGTCACCAAGAAGAGACGAGAAGCGCAAACAAAAATCCTGCTGATGAAGATCATGCACAAAAGCTCCAGAAGAGTTTCTTAACTGATCCTGTGGTGAGGCTCAGGAATGAACTCAAACCGTTCGTATTCAGATTGTAATTGAGGATGACGTTTTGATATTTGGTGTTTTTTACAATGTGGAAGAAGTGGTTTTTGTTAAATAAAAAAAATCAGTTCGGTGGTTACCAACCTGCAGGGTGGACCACCCAAAGGGTCGCCAAGATTCACATGACGGGCCATGAGACAATTAAAAACATACTTAACTTTCTTTAAATTTTTTGGTTTATTCTCGCCTCTAAAAATCGTTATTAAATGTTCATTCAGGTCAACAGTAGAGCTCCTCAAATGCGAATATTTTCTGGTTTCTCTAGTCTCTGATGACAATAACCTGAATATCTTTGACAAAGTAAGACATGAGGCTTTGGGACAGTGATCAAACATTTTGTCGACCAAACAACTACTAAATGAATCAAGAACATGACATTGCTATATTTGAAAGGGTCTTCCAACTGTAGATATTAAGAAGAACATCTGCAGAAAGCTCGAAGACATAAAGGTCCAGTGAACGTTAAGTCTCAAACATATGGATGATTATCCGAGTGACCCAGATTTCCAGCAGTGAGTGAGGTCTTCGCTGATGTCATGGCGGCCGTTGGGGGGGGACGCCTGCTTGGCACCGATGCAAACTCTGATCTGATCTCTGAGATTCCCTGTAAATCTGTCAAACAATGACATCAGCTTGTTAGTTTCTCCGTTTGGGAGCGAGTTTTGCGCCTTCGCTGGATCTACGTTTTGGGAAATGTTGCACAAGAACCCCTCAGATGAGAGAATAAATCTCATGTATGGAAACAAAAGGCCAGTTTTGGTCCAGTGTGAGCGGCCGGCTGTTTGTTGAAGGAAAACAGTGACGGTTGCTGACAGAAAATGGGACATAAATAATATTAAAATGGGTTGATGAATTGTCTTATTGTCTTTCAGTTCAGTCAAGCGGCAGCTCAAGTGGAACCTCCAGGAAACCAGACGCTTCAGATTCAGTCAGTAAGTCCTTTTGTTCATTCACGTTAAACGTTAATTGGTCGAGGGGTTTCCACTCACTGCTAAGATAATGAGTCACCAACGATCTTCGCTCTTCGCTTTGCCTCCTCGACTTTTCCACTTTTTGTTCTCGGACTTTCTTCCTCACTGCTGGGCGGCGTCCATCAGCGTGAGCTCAGCAGCGATGGGAGGCTCTTACGGCACAACACCCCATTGTATAGCAATAATCAAAAATTAGGCCCCCATAAATCTCTGAAGTATTTGGTCATCGCTTTGGTCCCCTGCCGGCCAATTATGCCAATGGCAGAGGAAGCCGCACATGCTCAGTGTGGGGGTCGTAGGTGGGGCGGGAGGCCACAGTGGGAGCTGGGGGAGCGAGCTAAGACGAGCCCAGCCCTGAAGTGCTGAGAGAAGTGGAAACCATTACAGATGCTGATTTACAAGAGCGCTGCTGCTGCTGCCGCTGCTGCTGCCCTGGCCCAGTTCTGCAGATGATGACGAGCTTGGGCAGATTTTTTTTTTTCCTTCTTTTCATGAGAGGAAAGTCAAAAGGAAACTCCCAGAAAGCAGAACGGTGCAGAGAGTCCTGTACCTCTACCTAATGCAGTCTGATTCAACATCCAGTGTGAGCGATTCTTAAACCACCAGAAAATCATGGATAACGAGCTTTAGACAGGTTATTTGGGTTAAACCAGTTACCATTAAATTAAGGTAGCAGTACATGGAAGTCCACCAAACCAAACCACCATTGAGCGGGTTCATGACCACGTTTTTCTGAGTTCTTATTTGAACACAAAACAAACTGATCTGCAAAAACCTTTGTTTACTTTTGATGCTGCGACTACATAGTTGTCACGAAGGCTTTGTTCAGACTTCAGATCAGATTGATTTCTAATTAGACAGACTGTCTACACTGTTATCTGTGTATCCAGACATCACCAGTCTATCTGCATGGATTGCTGTCGTAACAATGCTAGAACCAATTTCTACATACGCTGATGATGCACCTTTCTGTACAGAAGCCTCTCCACAAAGACTCTGAGTTCTGGACTCTGTTTGAAACCACGTCCAAATGTGGCTTGAATTTGATTTTCAAAAATCTCATTTCATGTATCCAGACTTCCTAATAACAATCTGGATACGCAAAAAAACAGACTGGGCCTAAAAGTGCCATGTACTCTCAAATAAGTTTGATCCTCTGAGGACCATGAATCTGTATTTGAAACCTGATAATCCGATTGTGGTGGATCATGGTTAGAGCTGATCTAACAAACCTAATGTTTGTTGGACTGAAACAGGAAGTGGATCTCATTTCTCCGGCCAAATTAAAAAAATCATCCTTCGTATGTCCATTTAACCTTTTTCCTCTTCTACCTACTTTATTTCTTTTTTTCCCAGAATGCTCTTACAGCGCCATCGCTGACGTTGCGTTCTTGGTGGACGGCTCGTGGAGCGTGGGCAGGCCGAACTTCAAATACATCCAAAAATTCATCTCTGCGACGGCCGGCGCCTTTCAGGTCGGAGAGGACAAAACCCGGGTGGCCGTGGTCCAGTACAGCAACGACGCCAAAGCAGAGTTCAACCTGAACACGCACATGACCCGACCGGCGCTGCTCCGGGCCATCGGCTCGCTGGCGTACAAAGGAGGAGACACCATGACGGGTATGCGGTTAAAGTGTTTATTTGAATTTTTTACATTATTTTGCAGTTTGGCCCAATAAAGAAGAAAACTTCCTTCCTGTCTGCCTCATTGCTTTAGGTGATGCTCTCAACTTCGTCCTGCAAAACACTTTCACCGAGGCGGCCGGCTCCAGGAGCAGTTTCCCCAAAGTGCTGGTAATCATCACAGATGGCAAATCTGAGGATTCAGTGGAGAGCTACGCCAGGCAGCTCAGGGACAGGGGGGTGGAGATCTTTGTCCTGGGTACGTAGCCAAAACAAGTTTATTACATTCCACCTCTTACATTTTTCCATTCGCATTCAATTCTTTAAACTGTGGTTCGTAACAAAAGCAGCTTTTGTGATGACGTGAAAACAGAAGGCGAAATTCCTCCATCATTAACGTTACAAGCGAGTGATAGCAAGTTTTATGTATGTTTAGACTCTGCCTTCGCAGTCAGACTTTCCACAACCTTGGGATGGAGAAACAGAAGTGGGCTGTTGCTATGGTGTTAAAGAGGTGGTTAATAATAATAACAGCTCATCTTCTCTGGTCTCTGAAAGCAGGTCACAGATTGGAAATTACTTAGTGAAACATGAAATAAGCTCTCAGCTTTTTGCAGGAGGAGCTGGAAACGTGCAGGACTAACACTATAAATGTAGAAATAATAAATAAACAGACCTCGTTAGACTCCTGGCCGGTGAGTTTCTGGGAGGTTTTCCATCCTTGGAGAGGATTTTTAAAATACTGAGGGTGGTGGAGTTTTCTCAGATCACAGAGGAGCTGAAGTCAAAGCTACATTTTGTGTAAGAAAACACAGAGGCCTTCAATGTCTGACATTTAGATATATTAGGACCAAAAGTGTTGAAATTGATTTGATAAAGAGTAAGATCCAAGTAAAAGTCCTGCAGTCTGTCATTTTCCACAGTAAAGTACAGCACCAATAATCCAGAGGAGTGGAGTTTAGTTTGATGTTTTCATACTGTCAGATACGTGATGAAAGAGGGAGGAGGAGCAGGACAGAAGGAAGGAAGAACAGGAATGAAAGATAAAAGACAGGGAGGAAACCATAGAGAGAGAAAAAGACAGAAAAGGCAACTTCAGCAATACCCGATGTTATCTTAGGCTCGAAGTTCATGTTCAAACATCTGAATGAGCAAAGTAACCAGAAACAGAAGATGTCAGAAGAAATGTAGAGTAAAAACATTATTTTCCTCCCTCCTTCCTCAAAAATGGAAATTACCATGAAGTACAGTATTGACTTTGCTTCGAACTTTGAATAAACTATCGCTGTAAATACTCAGCTTCTTAATAATGTTACAAAAAAATATAGGATTGTAAAACTCATATTTACTGCCTGTGCCGTCAGACTTTCCGAAGCTGAGGCTTGGCGTTTTTGTTGTCGATTCGTTGTGAATCCAGCTGGAGAGCTTTTAATATGCTAACGTGGGAAGCGAACGTTTAACTTTACGTCTTTATAGATCCAGCATTTATATATATATGGAGGAAATTCACCCTTTACCTCTCAAACAGAACTCCTCACATGATGCCAGCGACTTTACAAGGACTGCTATGAATTCACTGGTGTCGCCTCGTAGCTCAGAGCGCATAAATGTCCCTGAATTGGCTGCAATTGGTTTCAATGGCGCGATTTCAGAAATGATCACACTCTGAGCATTTACCACAATTTTACAACATTTCTTTTGTTTTTGTTTTTTCTTTGTAGGTATCCAACAGGCCGACGAGGCGGAGATGAAGCTCATGGCCTCCACTCCTTACAGAACTCACATCTACAACGTCGCCACCTTTGACGCGATCAAGAACGTGCAGAAAGAGTTCATCGCTCAGGTGTGCGCTGGCGTGGACGATCAGCTCAACTCACTCATCAGCGGAGAGGAAGGTGAGATGTGGCAACAGATCATAGACAGTCTAAAACATGGACACCTGTGACATCACCTGCAGGTTTCTAAAGGTCCATTGTAAAGCTCAGTGTGGTCGCTCTGGTCGTCTCCATCTTGGCAAACTCAAGTGGTTGTTCGAGGAACTGCAGTTTTTGGCACTTCTGCGTTGGCCTCGTTTCACAGCCACGGAGGTTGCGGCTTATAAAAATTTGTTTTATACAAACGTTTTCAAGTTTTCCATCTTTTGTCCTCGTGCACATCATTTTAAAGCAGTAGTTTTGGGAAATATGCTTCTTGTTGGAAGTTAGACGAACCGATCAAAACCACTCCGTGCGCCATATACAAAGGTACAGCCAACAGCTGGCTAGCTTAGCTTTTCAACGAGAATGGAAACAGCCAGTCTGGCTCTGTCCAAAGGTAACATAACAGACCTAGCAGCATCTCTTTTATTAAGTTCTGTTCTTTGTGGTTAATTTAATCCATAAATCTTTGAACGGATCCAGGCTTGCGGTTTCTCCATTTTTCCAGTCTTTATCCTGAGGTAAGCTAGCCTGCTGCTGCTTCGAGTTTCATATTTGACTGACAGATTTAAAAATGCTGTCAGTCCTTTCATGTAATTCTCAGAAAGAACTAACTATTAACTGTTCCTGTCTTATGTATAACTAATAGTGCACATTTTTTACAGTTGTTGAGCCAGCCTCCAACCTCCAAGTCCTGGAGGTGGCCTCAAAGTCCATACGGGTGAACTGGGATGCCTCTATCGGAGAAGTTACAGGATACAAGTTGCAGATGATCCCCATGATGGCCGGCAGCAAAAGGCAGGAGCTGTACCTGGGCCCGGGCCAGACCTCGGTGGTGGTCAGAGACCTTTCTCCAGACACAGAGTACCAGATCAGTCTTTTCGCCCTGAAGGGCCTGACGCCCAGCGAGCCTGTGATGGTCATGCAGAAGACGCAGCCAGTTACAGTTTCACTGGGTGGGTACAACAGAATGATGGTACCATTTAACCTACTGACGATTTATTGCAGAGACTTCAACATCAATACCTGTTAAAACTTTGTACTTTTGTTTTTCCAATCTAGAATGTTCTCTTGGCGTTGATGTTCAAGCTGATGTCGTCCTCCTGGTTGATGGTTCCTACAGCATCGGTCTGGCTAACTTTGCTAAAGTAAGAGCCTTCCTGGAGGTGCTGGTGAACTCCTTTGACATCGGACCAAACAAGGTCCAGATCAGCTTGGTCCAGTACAGCAGAGACCCTCACACCGAGTTCTACCTGAACACTCACCATGACCTGAACGCTGTGGTCAAGGCTGTGAGGACTTTCCCATACCGTGGCGGTTCCACCAACACCGGCAGGGCCATGACTTACGTGAGAGAGAAGATCTTCCAGGCTAACAGAGGAGCGCGTGCCCACGTTCCTCGTGTCAACATCCTGATCACTGACGGGAAGTCGTCCGACGCCTTCCAGGACCCGGCCACCAAGCTGAGGAATTCTGATGTGGAGATCTTCGCGGTGGGTGTTAAGGATGCTGTACGAAGTGAGCTGGAGGCCATCGCCAACACGCCTGCAGAGACCCACGTGTATACCGTAGAGGACTTCGATGCCTTCCAGAGAATTTCCAAAGAGCTCACGCAGTCCATCTGCCTGAGGATCGAGCAAGAACTTCGAAAAATCCACCAGAGACGTGAGTAATGCTGCTTTAATCCTCTATGCTGATGACACCGCCCTTTATTCAACTTCTTATTCTGTTGTTTTAGGATTGGGAAAACTTTGATTTGATCAACTCTGCTCTGTTTTTTATTTTCAAATTCTGGGTTGATTCTTGTCTTACTGTTTCAGAACAGAAAGCATGTTAATGTTCAGCAGGATTAGCTTTTAATAGTCACTTGTCATGGTTAAAGTAATTTGTGATGAAGTTAATGAAAAAGTTTCCATGCACAAGTTGCTGTTGGATGTCCGCTGGATTTAACTTAAGTTGGATCATATCTTTTGGTTGTAGAGGTGAGAGTTGAATGAATGAATTACTTGGTTTATTTACTTGTTTAATATCTCAGGGTCCCGAAAAGATTTATTGCATCATAATTGTTTTGATTTCTGGAAATGGGTTGTGCTGACCGAAGGCAAAAGATTTGCTCAGTGACACTGATTATTCTGCTTCCTCAGTTCAGTTTGAGGGTTTGGTTTTAAAGTTTGTTTTTTTCTAAGCTCGGCGAAATTACAAAAATGTAATCTTGGTCTGTGACTACACTCGTGTCTTTTCTGTCAGAGCAGCTGTGAGTGGTTGTAAGAATCCTCTGAGCTGTTTCACCTGTTGTTCAACAGTACGAATAGTATGCCAACTTTAATTTAGCATGGACAACCATGGAACACCAAATTCTCAGTGATTGAAGCGAGTTTGAGTTCTCCATCAAAAAAGAAAAAAACAGAAATATGCAAAATGATTTGTGTAGCCTGTTGATATCCAGTGTTTGTTTCATTTGAATGAGCTCACATTCATTCATCTTGATCATTTTCGAAATATGTTAATACTTTTAGAACTTCCGCCAATCCAAACTACAGTTCCTTCAGCAAAAAAAGTCATCCAACAGCTAACACTGGTTTTAATTAGACACGTACTGAGAACAGTGATGAAGGCTTTTCATCAGCATGTATTTCTTTTACATTCATGGAGACCTACCGGTCAGCTAATGTGACTGAACATTTGAAGTGATTAAAACATTTCAACAATCGATTACTGCAGCAGTCAGACGCCTCTACCACCCATCCTGATGGGGGAGGATCCAGAGTCGTACCAACAGTCTTCCATATGCACACAATTACTTTGTCACTTCTCCAAGCGTGTCTATGTCAACCGATCCCTCCTTTTTTTTGCCTCAATGTGTTAAACACATGTCCACCTTTTGATCTTTCAAGGCTAGAGAGAGTTCCTGCAAGTGGAAATATTAGAACTGGGTCAAATAATGGACTCACAGATTTCTTAGCTTTTGTTTAAAAACTAGTTGAAGCACCAGATGACTCGGTTATTACCACTTTGACCATCAAGTGTGTTGTCCGGCACGTATCCGTAAACAACTCTGAGACGAATCCATTCGCTGTGCTGAAATCATTAGCCACCCCCGAACATCTGCTGGTCAAGTTTAAATAAGCAGGGAGAGTTACTCGCTGGTTCACCCACTTAAAGCCAAATATTAATCACTCTGTTACTTTGCCAAAAGCTGCTTCCCGCTCTGCAAGCGCAGAATGTGACTCACACCAGCTTTGATTGCCGATTATATAATTCTTATATAATAATGACTTTGTGTCAACAAAGGGAAGTGTTCAGGAGCCTGAATGAAGCAGCACAGTCACAGCTTCCAGGCAACTCGCTGGCTCAAAGAGCTCCCTCAGTGGGGAGTTTCACAGCAGCCGCCCTCCTGATGTTTGTTTGAATGATGGAGCTGTCAGATGAGTTGTAGATTGTAGATCTTCATTTAAAGGTCATGCAGGTCAGCTCCTCAACCCTTTGGATTTCTTTGTATGCTACTGTTTTTTTTGTTTTTTTCTTTCTACAGTTTAAACCTAAATTTAATCAAGATATCGACTTGGCTCTCAATGTTGTTCTGCCATCCACTATTAATACTCTTTGGATGCCCTGCGAGTACAGAAGGATGGTTTTGAAAAGATTTCTTGGAATCTGAATAGCAGAACTGTTTCCCACCAGACAGACTGAGCTGATTGATGATGTAGGTTTTCAGACTGTTAGAAAGTTCTTTAAGTTGGACTGTGTTGAGTCTAACCTCAAATGATCATGGAGGAAAACAACATCTGATGTCGATCATAAAAAATATAATGACAGGACACCCATAGATATTACATCTGCAAGTATTAGCAGAGTAGCGTAGTTGTTGTTTTTTTAAAAGGTCAAAATCGGACACAAAAACAAAACAACAAATCTGGATTAAAAGATATTGCGTTGGTTCCCATTGCGATTTAACCTCTGGGGTCAATGACCGGTTTCCGGTGTAGATATCCAGAAGACGGATAACTGAGACTTCCTCTGCAGTCTGATTAGCCAGTTTAAAACCAAGAATGAAAAGAGAGACACATGTCTGCTAATCTGTATAAACAGATATCTGCATATGAATGCATTGTTGAGGGTTGCTGATGGGTTCAGTTGCTGTATTTCAGCCAATATGCTTTGCCAAACCTTTTTGTTCAATACCACTTGGGCTACAAATAAAAACTAGAACATGCCAAAATCTTGGTCCCTTTCCTACAGATTCATGTGCAGATATCTGCTTAAGTTGTACTGAGATGTTGAATATCTGTATATATATATAATACCTTTTGTCACCTTCCGCTCTCTCCAGGACTGACCCAACCGAGAGACCTCCACTTCTCAGAGGTTGGCTCACGAGGCTTCAGGGCCACCTGGGAGAACAGCGCCACTGATGTCGAGTCCTATTTTGTCCAGTTCAAGCCTGCAGATGATACCGATGGTCACTACGTGTCCATGGCTTTGCCCGGAGAGACACTCACCACCTACATCCCCCACCTCAACCCACTCACCCGCTATCAAGTCAACGTTATTGCTCAGTATGAAAAAGGGGACAGCTTGCCTGTGACCGGCTACGAGACAACTTTAGAAGGTATTCATGTGACCTTTGTTTTTTTAAGCTGATAAATGGGAACAGTAGCGCTCTAACTCATTGACATTTGTTTCAGAACAAGGACCCGTACAGAACGTAAGAGTATCCGAGGAAACCACAGACAGTTTCAGAGTATCGTGGCAGCCAGCTCCAGGCGCCGTCACTCGCTACCGGTTGACCTACGAACCAGTCGGGGATGAGAGCTCCAGGCTGGAGACGACAACAGCCGGGCCCGAGACGACGACGGTTCTGCAGAAACTTCAACCTAAAACCAAATACCGCGTCACCGTCAGTCCTGAATACCCGTCTGGCCCTGGAGTGCCGGTGCAAACCTTGGGCACCACCAAAGAAGGTGACTGTTGCTTCGTATTGTACTGTTACAGTTTGAGATGTGGCTCAGGGTGTCCAAACAACAAGGTTCTCATATTACTGGAACAAGACATGTCTGTTTCAACTCATTTAGAAGTGTCTTAGCAGAACATTCCATACGAGTTAGGACACTTTTCTAAATAGCCTAATTCATCTTGAAATTGCAATAAAGGGTATGACTCGCCAAGACTTACGTAGTGTGAAAACCATGAAAAAAACAGCCAAAGTGTTCAAAGGGTTAACAGATAATCATCAACAGATCATGAGCGTTTGAAGCTCCAATTGGTGGCGGATTTTTGTTCCAAAACACATTTTGGGCCAGAAGTTGAGCTCTGAAGTCCAGAAATCTGAGGCGCTGGTTAAGTAATCGTTGAGTCACTGGTTCTGATCCACAACAGGTGCCTGCAGATGTCTTCTGATCATTTTGTTTGTGCAATGGGACAGTAAAAACTATAAAAATCTAATCGTAACTTTCAATCACAAAACATGTTGGACCACGAAACCGCTCTGGGTCCAAGCCGTCTTTTCGTCTATTTGCGTCATTTTAAAAAACCACCATGGAAATAAGTTCAGACTTTCTTCTGACATCCTGAGTGACTCCACTGTTTTGTTTTGTTTTTTCTAAAGACGCCATCTGCCATTTTGGCGTTTGCTTTCATTCCAAAATTGTCTGGGAGTGCCAGGAGTCCACACATTTTTGACCCCAGTGGAAAGTGAGCTCAGTGTAGTGTTAGTACAACCTGCCACCCATCGAGCTCCTCGTCAGATCTATCCCGCCTTGCAGGACGAAGGAATGAAAAACACGAGGACGCACAGAATGCTGGGAAAGAGAAGATGTGCTTAAAGGTGATAAACAACCGAGGAAGGAGTGCGGAGGAGAGTTAACAACCCTCCACACTCGAAGACGGTTTCGTGATCTTTCGTGAGATTCTTGAAGGGTGATTATCTCATGGAGAAACTTCCAGTGGGGGCCGTTAGCTTTAGCACATTTAGGGAGGAATTACGTGTCTCCTGAAGATTATCACCCCTGAGCCAAAACGTTGAGGACACAGCTGGAAATAAACAAATTATATTCCTGCCTGCCATGGCAACAGCATTTCTTACCGTGTGTGAGCGTACTGTTCCCCCTCCCGGTTCTTCCAGCTCCTTCAGACGGTGCAGCTGCTTGTCGTCTGAGGTGAATTCTTCTTTTTTTCTGGATTTTTTGACGGTTTATAAAAAGAGGCAGAATTAATCCCAGCTTGCACCTCTTTGACATGAAACACCCAGCTGGCTCTCAGATGGATTTATGTCTTTCTTCCATCTGTATGGCTTACATTATTGTTCCCATTACAATGTTTACCGTGCCATGACTTTATCTCAGAACTATGAATTGATGCAGGGCCTTGGGGGGTTGCATGAGTAGAGCCCCCTCATAGTCTTTTCCACTAACCCACTTGTGGGGACAAAGGCAACATAATTACAGCAGCTTTACTCTGCTTACTTTTCTGCAGTTTTTCTGACTACTCTTGGGAAAAAAACAAAGTGTATTTCACTTAAAATCTGGGACATTTTCATCACTCTGTAGGAAAAACCATCGTCAGACGCAACAATAAAACGGTAACACCCAGCAGTCGGCTTTTGAGTCACCACTTTATTTTAACAATTATTTTTCAAAGGGGGGTGTCGTGTGAACACGCTGCACTTACTGTAAATCACATCCTGGTGGCTGCCCAGTACAAACACAGCAGCTCAACTGGAGCAACTGGGAGTTGTGTTGTTGTCTTGTCTTATCCAGTCAGGGACGTTAGTCCATAGTCATACCAGTTTGTGTAAATCTATTTTTGCTATTAGGGCACTCACTTTTATTCCTCAATACAAAGGCCAACAAAGGTTACACAAAGCAACTAAATGACATTGAAAAACACTCAACGATCTGAACGCATCTTTGTAAAACTGGCGTTAATCTCGGTAGCTTCCTTCCCAGAAACCCGTCCGGTAGATTTAAAAGGTTGGGAACCACAGTTATGTATGTTTCCATGTAGCAGTATGTGTTTCTTTTTGTTTGTAACCTTGAAATGATTCGATGATTCACAGTTTTAAGAATCAGTTGTATTAGATACATCAATCATTGGCTGGTTCCAGCCACTGACTTCATGATTAATTGCGTTTTTATGTTTTTTTAATGAGTTTAGGACAAATGCAAACAATTTACTAGCACCATCTCTGCTTCACTGAATGTGTGATGACATTTTACAGACTAAACAGTTCAATCAATCAAAAGGTAATTAAACTAGATTGATCAATATTGAAAATAATGAGACAATTATGGTTGTTTTAGTTAAAATGTTAAATAAATAGTAATGGTGCAAAACAAAGTCTACAGGCGTCCAGACGAATACGTTAAAATGTGTTTATTTAATATTTTTATGTCTCGTTTCCGAGCAATCATAAAATAATTGAACACGGAAAGAGTTTTAATGTCAGAAATATGAAGTAACACAATCTGTTCTCGCCTAAACAAAAACAGACATTTCTGATTTTAAACATTTCTCAAGAAGAAATTTACGTCAAGATCAATTTAATTTTATTTCTAGAAGTTAGTACTCGGCACGTTCTTGTTTGGCGGCTGGCTTCATTTTCTTATTTTCCTGCCTCTTCAGCCAAGGGTTCCCCTCGTGACCTGAGGGTTTTCGACGAGACCATGTCCACCATGAGGGTCTCCTGGGAGCCAGCACCAGGGAACGTGCTCCAGTACCGCTTGGCTTTCAGACCCTCCGCCGGCGGCCCAAAAAAGGAAATATCGGTGAAGGGTGACAACACGGCCGCCCTCCTGAAGAACCTGCAGCCGGGCACGCAGTACGACATCTTCGTCACCGCTCGATACTCGTCCGGCCTCGGTGACCCCCTGCAGGGACAAGGCACCACGCTGGAAGGTAAACCAGCTTCTTTTTTTGCTCAACCTGTCGTGTTTTGGTGGGTTTGCAGAAAAGACCCAGCCTGCACATATCCATGGGTTATAAATCCCATTGGAGTTCTTTTAGCTCTGTTTTTGGTCTCCACCACCTCCAGAATGAACTATCTGCCTCTTTAGCTGCTAAATGCGCCTCTATGTTCACCAGAGTCTGTCTGCTGTTTGGTGCTGAGCAGGTCATGTGATGTGGGTTTATTAAAGCTAAAAAAAGGTCAAAGCTATGAGCGTAGTGTTCCCAAGTTGGGTATTAACTGTTTTGGGTTTTTGCCAGCAATTAATTCACTTCATTGTGAGTCAAAAAATCAGATTTATTATGAGTTTGTATGCTGGAAAATACTTTCTCTGACATGAAATGAACCTTTAGTAATCCAGTGTCTGCAAAAGAAATGCCGAATAAATACACATATCAAGATAAAGTCTATTTTCACAGCTAATATGGAAACGCCAAATAAACAGTCTTAATAACTTAAAGCTCGACATTATTCCTATGTCAGTTCTGGCACGCAGCTGTGACCTGCTGATCCCCTGAGATCAAGCGATTACTTTACTTTTATTATGACTGCGTGGCTCAACAACCGCAGCTCATGTTGGAGGTTTTGCTCTAATTGCTGTGACTAAATCCTGGAAGGTGACCAAGTCGTCGGTAAAGGCTCTTAAACAAACACGGTTAATACGGTTTAAAACAAACAGCGATATCCAGAGGGGCTTCAAGTGTCTCGCTGTTTAGTGGAGAGTGATGATAAACGGTCAGAACAAGAGCAAAGAGACGTGGTGAGAAGGAAAAGACGGTTTCTTTACTGTTACTCCATAGATTTACAACATTGACCAAGTTTAAAGATGGGACTAAAACACAGTTCAACAGGTCGGGAACATAATGATCACCTAAACAAGAGTCGAATCTAATCCCTCAGTGAAGTGACAAACTGTATGTGTCTACGATAAACCCAGCAGGTCGTAGTCTGGTCTGTAATAAGGCTCATGATAATCTTTATTTTGTCCAACAGATATTTAATATTTATCTAAACCAGTGTTCAAAAAACTTTCTTATTGGTGACGGTTGTCGAGTCCTGAACAGAACGAGTTGTGTGGAAAAAAGAATTTTTCTGATCCATGCTTCTCTTCATAATAATAATAATAATAATAATAATAATAAAAATAATTTACCTATATGTCACATTTTAGCCTGTTAAATAATAATAATCATTTACTAATTTTAAACTTATTTTAAATTACATTCCTGCAGTCTCATAGTTTGAGTATTTTCATTCAAAAGAAAGTGTTTTAATAGTATTTGATGTTTCTAAGTAATTTCAGAGATTCCTCCATGTACCATGAGTGGTACTTGATGATCATCGATTATCAACATTGTTACCAATGAATTGAAATAATCAAACAATTGTTTCAGGGTTTTTTTATGCATTTAATATAAAATTGATTATTTATTAAGTTTTCCAGCTGAATCAAGAGAATTTTTTTTTTGGGATATGTTACGAGGCAGTCGTGTCATTGATCGGAGCTAGTAGAGTGTGACAGGAAATGTGGAGATATTTGTTGACTCGGTACATACGGACCACTACAAGACATGTTGGACTGCATGCAGGTGGTCTGTCAGCAGATAACATCGACTGCTGATGGCTGAAAAGTGGCGATAGTGTTGCTTTCCGGTGGCCCAGCAGTTAAGACAGATCTGGGGATGTTTGTTGCGTGTCTTCGTGTCACGATGGACGTCGTGTTTGCTGACTGGTTTTGAGCTCTGACAGTAAAAGTGGACGCAGCAGCCTGCCACACAGGCTCAGAGGTAAAGATGAGAAACAGCAAGACTGGACAGGAATGTAACCCTGAGCTGTGAGGAGGAGCAGGGAACACTGACTCATTCCGTCTCCGTCCTCTCTGTTTATGTCTCCATGCCGTCTCCCTTTCTCACCTTGTGTCTCTGTCTCTCTCGTCTCCCCTCCCGTTTTTAATCCTGTTTTCTTTATTTCTTTATTTTCTGTGGCACTCTTCTTTCTGTCTCTTCATGTCTGTCTGTCTGTCTTTGCTGCTGTCGATTTTTTTTTTTTCCACCTTGTGAGGGCTTGCCTGGAATTTAATAGCGTTGTCCACGGTCTCTGCACAGCCTCCAGATGTCTCCCTGGTCGTCGCAGTGCCATGCAATCAATACAACCTCCTCCTCCTTCTCCTTCTTTTCTTTCCGATCTTCACGTGGCCGCTGTCTTCCTGGCACAGCACGTTTGTCAGTGTGAGGACACTTTAAGTGTGTTAGTTGGTTGGTTGGTTGAAGCCCCCAGACATCCCCCGGTGTTGGCCCACATCAGAGGCAGCTGGCAGGCAGGAGGTTCCTCATTACCTTTGTTGCCCCCCCCTCACATGTCGAGTTAAAGCGGCAGTGGAAAACAGCTCTGATACTGTAACCACATTAAAAGCAGTGAGCTCATTCCTTCTTATTGTACAGTAAGAGCTCATGTTAAACTTCACGGGGGCCTCGTTTGTGTTAACGACCAAATGGGAGCTAAAATGGAAAACTAAGATTGGTGCCAAAATCAGCAGGTTCGGACGTTTTCTGCGATATATCAAATCTAATTCAGGTCGTCGCTCAAACTACTGTATAAATGCCACGGAGAGACTTCGTTTTCAGTCTTTCCTAATTTGTTCACACAATGGCACAGTAGATCCCAGGATGAAGTCCAATGACAATCTGTATACATGTGGTCCATTTGTTTGGTGTAAACCTGTCCACAGCTGAAATATTAAGGTCATTTTTTTTTCTCTACTTCACTTTTAACAATCATTTGGAAAAAACCCAAAAACTTGACATGAACCAGGACTTCCTGATTGTGGGACCGGGACTGCGTGATGCTGCCGTGGGGTGGAAAACCTTCGGAAACTGGAACATTTCAGGAAAACTTACTGTCAGAATGATGAAAGTGCATCCTTGAAATTACACTATTATTTTCTGATGGCTCAGAAAAACTCCAAAAGTTATTAGAATTGGACTGATGAGGTGCCTCAGGAGGTTTTCCAGACGAGTTCTGTGTCCTTTTCGTGAGCTATGCGTTGTCCTTTCATACATGAGTGATTTTCATGTTTCCATTAAAATGAGATCTCATAAAAACCTAAATATACCCGACTGTTGATTTAAAACCAGTCGTGTTTGTGTAGATTAGAAAAGTTGAAGCTGGTGTGAAGTTCTTTCTTTCTTTAATTGCGGATGTTTGCTTGTTCTACCTGTTGCTTCAGCGTTTGTTGGTGAGGTTGGAGTTAAGTTTTTGAGGTTTGGACTTATTTTCCGAACACGTAACGAAGTCGTACTTTTTCAGTTTGGCCAGAAAGCCGCAGATTTTGGCCTTCGCTCAATGTTCCTTGCTGCGACTCTGGCTGACAAAACACTCCATCTCAGTCTGGTTCCCAGTTTAGAGTCGTGATCAAAGAGCGCGACGTAAATTTGTCCTCACTTGTCACATGAAGGTGATAAAAGGGCTGTAGGGTGTTATACCTGGCTGTGAACGGATATTTTCCCTGTGGTGCGGTGGATTCATAAAAGATGATGTGTGAAAGACTTCAGATATGTTTCCTTCTTGTCTTCCATCAGTCGTTAAATCAAGTGAACAAATTAAGACGAAGGCTTGGAAGTACAGCTGCAGTTATCACTTATTCTGATGAGTTAAATTAATCTCAAGGCTTCGATACCTCTGCGATAAATGTCGATGTATTTTGTAGGAGTGTGATTGGGGATGTTGGAAAAGAACCTGAATCTCCTGATTGGACTGTCAGTGATCGTGTTGCGGGTTCTGACAAGGAAGATAATGTTTCTGGTTCTGCTGCATCGATTTTCATTCTTTTCTGAAGAAAAACTGTCTATGGTGCGTCCGACACTGTTGTAGGAGTGCTAAATTGGTGTTTTAATGGACCCACAATTAGAACATTTGAAAGCCATTACAGTTTAGTGGTTCTTGATACCCCACCATACCTTGAAAGGTGTCGATATGCTTGAAACGGATGTTTCAGTCCAGCACTCGTCATGATCGGCCACATTCGAAGACGGGATGAAGCCTCCAAATGGAGATGATGGAAGTATTTGTGTGAAGAATGAAAACTTGCCTTGAACACATTTGTCTAAGAAAGTTCAGAAAGTTGTTGGAAGTAGCCCCTCGTCTCGTCTCCAGGGAGGTTTCCTTTGGACTCCTTTGGTGTTGGTTTGTTGATTCGGGTACTGATGAGATGATAAAATCAGATCCAGAAAAGCTGATCAGAGGAACAGATCCATGAGTTTGATGGCTTATCACAGCCAAACACTGCATGTTGGCAATGAGATAAGTTCAACTTTTTGTTGGAGTCTTTGGCATCAGCACCCCGCTGACCTAACCCAGTGGTCCCATTCAAATGAATGAGGGGGGTAAAATGGCTTCTTGAGCTAGACGGGATTCCTCCTTTGATTTGAAGCAGCATCAACAGGACTGGGCCACCCGTACGAAAACTGCACTCACCCTCTGCACTTCAAGGTGCTCTAAACGGCTGATGGTGGATGGAACATGTCGAGAAGCCAAGTTTATACAAACTAATAAGCCAAGAGACTTTCCACTGTGACTGTAAGGTTTCAGCAGACGGGAGTCCCAGACTCAGCCTCCTCCTCCTCCAGCATTGTGTCAACTCGCTGCTTAGAGACCAACACAAGATCTTTGAGAGGTTGACCTGACCTGGACTTCAATTGTGTTGCCTTCAGGTGCTGGAGTTGAGGTTGTATAGTTGTTTCTTGTTGTAGGAGTGCTTAACTGGTGTTGGTTGGTTTTTGGATCTGTCAAACTTCACCAGTCCAACTCGTGACATGGTACTTTCAAATTATGAGCTCTTCTGGATCTTTCGATGTTATTGCACAGTCTTCTTCAGCAGATGAAGTTCCAACCAAGCAACCTCATTGGTCAACTTTTGGGACCTCACAATCACAATCATCTTGGTCTTGACTGCAACACCATCGTGCCAGTAATAGACATTAGAGAGTCGGTGATGTTGCTTAATTTAGGGACCCTCTGGCTCACTTTGTTCAATTATACCAGATAAACATGGTAAATGTTGAAGATAGATAGATAGATAGATAGATAGATAGATAGATAGATAGATGAGGCACATATGCGGAGCAGTGGAAAAATCTTTAAAAGTGCATTAAATTTCCTGCGGTTTTGTTCAGATTCGCCTCATGATGGCTCTGTGGAAAAATCGGTCTGAGTGTGTCTGCAGCACGCCAGATATTCCATCCTCCATCTGCGGCTGTTATTTATGAAAAAAAGCCTCCAGGCTCGGCTCCCAGCTTTGAGAGACAGCACTCCTCTTGAGCGGGTAAAAAAAAAGGCTAATGGCGGCGTCTGTGCGGTGAAGACTGAGTGACGGTAGACGAAAATAAACGAATGTACAGGATCTATGTGGACGAAGCAGCTTTGTGCGGCGCTTCCAAGAGGGGAAGAAGTGACATGGAGTTTAACGCACCCTGTCTGCTGGAGGATGTTTTATGCCACGCTTGTCGATCTGTTTTAATTCTCTAAAGGAGTTTTAATGGAGTGACAAACCGCTCATCCCTCCGTCTGTCCACGTTTAAAGTGACATTTCCTGAATGAGTCGGACATATTCGGACTTTCTGGCCCTTCAGTTCACCCAGAAACAACTTTTTTGAATCAAATATCCTGAATTTTGTTGTCTTGAATCTTGACCAGAAACAATTTTTCCAACTCTAAACATTTGTCTTCCTCCTCTTTCTCTCTCTCTCTCTGTTAAGATCTGTATCTATTGGCAAAAGCTGGAAAGGAATTTATTTCATGCTCATTCCTTTTGATTATATAGCTGGTTCTGATGTCTTTGATAATTATCATGTTGTGGAAACTTGGCCTCTCGCTCTTTCCAGCGCCTCCTCTCTGCACACTGTCATCTGCTCTAATCTGAAGATGTATTATAATTTGATATCAGTCCTCCTCCTCCTCCTCCTCCATCTCCATCATTCACAAATATTTCCAGCCTGCTGCTCGGTCTGTATAGGAAAGTGACCGTGTGTCTGCTTGAAGCAACACGAGCCGCTTCGGGAATTAGATTTGGTCTGTGTTGGTTAAACAAATCTATAAGAGCTTTGGCTTCCGTGTCCCGCCGCCGCCGCCGCTGCCGCCGCCCTCTCAGAGTTGAGTTGAGGTCACGGAAACCTCTGAAGACACTAACACTGTGTTTGTACGCTCGTGTTAAGAACCAGAGTTCAGAGCGACGGAGCGCATTTCTGGGAGCTGATGTCATTTAGTCGAGTGTTGAATGCGTGGTTTATGTTTACAGGTTGAAGTTGGACTTTAAGATTTGGAGTTCAATTAGTGGATTTCTGTGACAAACGCACAAACAAAAGGGAGCTCGCCTGTGTCTTATAACGGAGATGTTTTAAACAAGTCACAGTTGGCTTGCAGTGTTCCCTCTTAGAGGGGCTTTAAAAGTGATTACCGTGTCTTCAGGTTACAGAAGGTCTGAAGGCTGCTGGTACAAACATGCTGAAGCCTCGATGTGATAACAGTGATGCCAAGTGGTTAAAATATGACCACGAGTAACTACGAGCACTTCCAACTTACTACTCCTCCAGCAGTCAAATATGAAGTCTGTGTGCTCCCAGGCAGCTACAATAACAACAGTTCATATCTGCACCTCTGCAGACAATAAATCCACTTTTTAAACCCAAAGGTTTCAAAATTAACCGTGAGCCAAAAAGTTCCTGGAGCCAAAGCAGAAATATCTTCCTCTTGTTGTCTATGTTTTGTCCTGAGGGTGGCGCAAAAGAAACACACAAAATGTTTCAATTTGGATAAGAATCATTTTAAAAATACAATTTCAGTATTTTGCTCTTTTTGAGCTTTATTTGACAGACGGCTGAAGAGTGACAGGAATGTGTGGAGAGAGACAGATGGAGATAGATCCACAGGTCGGATTCAAACCCTGGGACTGAGCCTTCGCACATGGGGCTGATTCTTTGTTTCTATTGTTTCTGCTGCTCAAATAAGTCTAATGGTTTAAGAAAAATGTTAGACAAACTCATTTGGAATAGAAAATGTAGATAAACCGTCCAGTTTGCATCCAACACCCCAAAAAAACTTCACTGAAGGTTAATAGAGGTCAATACAAATACGTTGACACCGATAGAGGGAAGCACTGATCGGATGGATGTCCAATAAACTCTTGTTCTTCTCGTGGACACTTCGGGTTCATCTGGTTCCTGACATGTTTCATGTCTTTCCGCTGTCGCGTCTCCGACGCTCTGCGCTCACTAATGAAGCCGAAACGTTTTAAAATATCCTCACAGGTCTAAAAAAGTCTTGATGGCTGCGGTGAGTTGTTTAAATTCTTCTGTCCACTCGATGGCCTTTTAATAGTTTCCATTTTAGAGAATGCTCCGATTTGCCAGCACGTCCAAATGGTTCCTTTGTTTTACAGAGAAGATGGATTCACAAAAAAAACTGTCAAATACTGGAAAGAACATTTGAGCAGCGCAGCCAGTTTGACTTTCTACAATATAAAAATGCTCACAGTTGAGTTTTAAAACATCTGTTGTGATCTGGGAAGAAACTTTTGTGGGTTCTGGGGCGTTCCTGTGCACAGAACCAGGGAGTAACTCATGTTTGGACCCAGAAAACATTCAGTTTAATCTGTATTGTGCAGTACAAACTCCATGTTTTCATTGAAGCATATTAATCCGTACCTTTTGCTTCTTATTTTCAGAGGTTGGCCCTCCTAAAAATCTCGTCACCAGCGATGTGACTGACACCAGCTTTGCTGCGTCCTGGACGGCGGCGCCTGGGAACGTGAAGGCGTACCAGGTTCAGTGGCAGTCGCCGTTCTCAGACGAGTTCGGAGAAAAAACGGTGCCAGGAGACTCGACTAGCACGGTGCTGGATGGCCTGACCCCAGAGACGCTCTACAAAGTTTCCGTGGTCGCTGCCTATGATCGCAAAAACAGCGACCCGCTCACCGGACAGGAAACCACTGACGGTAAGACCGCAGAGTCCTGGAGACGATCTGCAGACGCTCAACAAACAAAGCAAAGATTTTCAAGAATAAAACGGCTCATGCCTGTTTCTCACTAATTGTCTCCAGAGAAGCTCTGCCTTTAAGAGAGGACTTTAACTCCCATAATCCTTCTGGTGTATTTCATTGTTTATATTTACCTGATGCACATGCAGGAAGCAGCAGCGGAGATTAACGTTGCTGGAGGCTGCAGAGATTAGTCGCTCTCAGATCTCCTCCGCAGGGTCGACCCAGGTGTTTTAGAAGTCAGCGTTTGGGTCGTGAACCCTCAGAGGGGAAGTTCAGGAAGTTTTTACTATATTCTCCGAGAAGACAACTGGCAGAAAATCCCATGTTTTGATTACGAGGCAGCGTGCCACATGAATATGAGTCAAAGTAGATTAAATACTTCCTTTTATCACAGAAACAAACCGGATTTTCAGAGTTTACATAATCATACAGTTGGCATTCGAACGGTTTCAGCTTTCTGGTGTGTGGAGAAAGTCCAAATTGAAATGAAAGTGTTCACTTCTGATTCTTTTCAAGCTGTAATTTAGAGCGTGGCCTCAACATGGTGACAGTCTGCTCTCCGTAATTAGCCGGCTCACGTCTAAAGGGAATATCGCTGCAACGTGTGTGTCCCGTGAATGACGCATGGCGAACGGCACGCTGACATCATGCATCACACACAGATCACACTTTAGAAATGTCAACACGTTCCTCGTGCTGTATTCACACACGCAGGAAAACAAAGCAACACGTTTGAGGACGTATCGCCGCTGGACGCGGAAACATTTAACGTCTCCGCCTTCGCGGATTTGTCCAAGTCTATCAACACGTAGACGAGCTGGATGGCGTGTTTTTTTCCGCCAATAAAAGGGAAATCAAGTAGTCTGAAAAAGTTTCCTCTGGATCATTAAATATAATAATATTCCCTTTGCAATGTTTTTTTTTTGTTTAATCACTTGCAGAATCATCGGAATAAGTTAATTTCATTTTATACGTCTTCGGTTGTTTCGAGGGGGGGAAAAGGAAAATGTGGTTATGGCATTTGCTCTAAAATTGATCACTTCTGGGCAAATGCCTAATTCATAACCAATTAGTTTTGGCATGGAGCTGGTGGCGTTACTCAACGTTTATGTCTGCTGTTATGAAAACATCACGATTACAGAAGGGATATAAAGGGAAACCACAGCTGGCCTGAAAGCAGGGAGGGAGAGATGATTGTTTCTAGATGGAAAATAACTGCATGTTTATGGCTGTAAAGTAGAAGACGGGCGTGTTTGTGCACGATAATCCTGCACATGCAGAAAGTATGAACTGTTAAAGGAGTTCTGATGGTAGAGAGAACATCGGATTTATCGTCTCCGTCAGATGAAAACCACAAAAATCGCTTCTTTCGTGAGGTTGCAAAAACTCTGTAATGAGACACGTTTAACACCAGATATAAAAGTCTTTGTTTACACAGTCATCAGTTTATTATTTAAATGGATTACGTGGTTTCAAGCCTCGACTCTGCTGCTTACGTCCACATCGGTTGTTATCTATCAAAATCAAGACTGTCCTTCATGTTTCCACAGAGCACATCGGCCTGATAGAAGCTATTTTTACTGTTTTAGATTGAATTACACTGACACGACACTGACGTCCGTTCATTAATCTGACTCGGAGGTTCAGAGACCACAGAGCTCGTCTGGTGTCCTCCTTCTGTCTGTCCTACATACAGTACATAATGTGAATAAGAATATGCTCATTACATATATAGATATATGGATGTTTGGGTATATTTTCAACTTTTATATGAGAGCCCTTTGGATGAACAGTCGATGGTAGAATTGATCTAATAATCTTTTGGGGAACCACAGAAATTTTAATCCAGTTCCACGTGGTTTTGAAAATCTGTTTATGTTTTGTTTTCAGCCAATGATGCCGCTAAAATATTGATCGTGTCGGACGAGACCGAGCATACCATGAAAGTCACATGGACGCCGGCGCCGGGCAAGGTGACCCACTACCGGCTGAAGTATGTTCCCGCAGACGGAGGAAAAGAAGTGGTCCTCAGGATCCCGGGCACGGCCACTTCCACAATCATGAAGCGCCTGCAGCCCAAAACCACTTACAACCTCACCGTTCACCCCATCTACAGGCACGGGGAAGGAAAAGCAAGGCAAGGAGTAGGAACGACACGTACGTTGGTCCATAATTCAACCCTATGACAGACAGTACACTGCAGAACCATCTTAACCAAAGACGTTTAAACCTGAGCGAGTCCTTCAAACGTTATCTTTGGTGGAATGAAACTCAAAAATCTGCTGCTGAGGTAGAGTTCAGCTTTTTATGAATCCCATCCTCGGAGTTCTTAGGGTGTCCTGTGATTGGCCTGCCAAGCTGGATGTTAAAATTTAGGTTTAAATTTAAAGGTTAGCTTTGGCTTTTGGGTAGTCCTACATATCCAGAGTCAGACTAACTCATGGATGTGTTTCTTTGGTCTCTTT
This sequence comes from Larimichthys crocea, assembly GCF_000972845.2. Lineage (NCBI taxonomy): Eukaryota > Metazoa > Chordata > Actinopteri > Sciaenidae > Larimichthys > Larimichthys crocea. The sequence continues at coordinate 22,241,246 of NC_040016.1, read as the reverse complement.
GAAGCTGTGTTTAATGGTGAGATTTGCACATTTTAGCAAAATTTCTGGACGTCAATGGGATCCAGTAGCGGTTCCTCTCAAATTAAGGTAGTTGTATCTGTAAAGTCGCCTGTCAAATGAGTCTTTTTCCATGACTGACCCTTCTTTCCATCACAGAATCTGAATTTGGACTGAACTGTCAGTATAAAAGTGACCTTCACCTTCCATTAAATGGATTCAATGTATCTCATGGCACTTTCCATGTAGATTAGATCTAGACCTTTAGATCTAGACCTTTAGATTAGATCTACTCTTTATAATATTATTTACAGGGACCCAACAATTCTAACCATGAGCAAGCACTTGGCGACAGTGGCAAGGAAAAACGTCCTTTAGGAGGCATAACCCAGGTTATGGTGTACGGCCATCTGGCCATTAACCTTTGATGCTCCCAGAGTGTACATTCTGCATGTTTCTGATACATGCAATGGCTTTTTTTTTTTTTTTTACTTGAAGGTATATTTCTCTAAATTTGAAAGGAACTGGTGCTTTATCCCATAGACATCCACTTAGGCTAATCTCACTGTTAAACAAGACTGATCTGAGTAGGATTAGTAGTAGGAAAGAATTGTTGAAATCCCCTGAAATGAAAATATCCATCGATCACTGGGATAAGGAACTCCCAGATGTTCTCTTAAATGTCAGTTCTGGAAAACAAAAAGTGGCTTATTTGACAGTTTTGACAAGAAATATTAACACGAGTCACGCTGTTTTGGACACACGTGGGATTCTGTCATCCAAGTTGCAGTTTTTTTTTTCCATTGTTCCACCAAAAATAAGATTTCAGGACCAACCTCAAGTTTAAACGACTTGTTAAGATGAATATTTTTCACACTACAGGCGCTTCTGCAGCGTCTTTTCACTCCAACACTAAAATCACAGTTTTTTTTCCCCAACATATGCTCAATCACACGCTACCATTACTAACACACAGCATGACACTGGGCTTTGTTAACCAATGACAACGGGTTCAAGGTATTGTATTATGGACTAATGAGAAACTGGCTTGAATGTGGTGTGGCTGATCTGTTCGTCAAACTCTTTGCCAACAGTTGGAGATGTGTGAAATGTTTATTCTGCGTGAGTTGGTCCTGAAGTTCTGCGCCGGGTTCTTTTATTTCAGTGTCGCCTTACAAGGCTCCGAGAAACCTCCAGACCTCGGAGCCCACCAAGAACAGTTTCAGAGTCACTTGGGATCCAGCGCCCGGAAATGTTAAGGGATACAAAGTGACTTTTCATCCCACTGGGAATGATGTTGATCTTGGGGAACTATTGGTTGGTCCCTATGACAGCACAGTCGTTCTAGAGGAACTCAGGTAAGCTTTCCTAATTACTAAATATTTAAGAGGAAGTTCATGCCTTAATTCAGAGTTCACCATAAAGGGAAACCATAAATATTGAAGGACAGACTAATGTACACATTGACCAACCATCTACAGATGTAGCACCCTTAAAATGCAGTAAAGGGCCAATCAAGCATCGCATTAAATGGAGGAATGCTTGTGGTGATTGGCTGCAGACAAAGATGTACAAATTTTGTCCCATGTTGAACCCATTTCTGGGCACAACAAGGATTTAATTCAGGTATTGCTTGACTGGAGAAGTTGGGATACTACTCGGTGCTGGATTATTTGGCTGAAGCACTAATAGCCAGTTCTAGTCACAGGAGAACATGGACCTTACCAGTTACCAGTTGTTATACCTAAAAGAAACTTTTGAAACTGTGTCAGATGGTTAGTTACACAAAGCCATCAAGACCATTGTCAACCGTTGTTGGAAACTGTTTATGAAAAATACTTGGGCTGGTGTTTAGCTCAGTTGGTCGAGCAGCCGCCCCGTGTTCGAAGGGTTCGAATCCGACCTGTGGCCCATTTCTCTCTCCCCACATTTCCTGTCACTCTTCAGCTGTCTCTATCAAAATAAAAAGAATGAAAAGGCCAAAAAAAAATCTTTAAAAAGAAAATAAAAAATACTTGTCAGGTTCTTGGACAAATCAAACTTCAACCAGTAAGTTTAACGTACCATGAAACGTAGTCGAACTCTTTCCGAAGTCATTCGGAAGAAGATTAAAAACGTTTTTCCTTCAGCGTCCTGTGCTCTTCTTCCAGTGAAGAAATACTCTCCAGTTCGGATATAACCGATACTAGATTTAAACCACACCTGTAGCTCATGACTTTGCTTGCAAGTGCTTCCTCAGTGGACGCTGGTTGGTCTAAATCACTGTTGGCTGAGCTCGAAGCCTGGCGAGATGGATTCTTGTGTGATTTCATGATCTCATGAGTCAAGCTGCCTCATTACCTGCAGCTGTAGGAGATCCAATAAAGGGTTTTCTCTGGACCAGGAGCTACTTTTTTCAAATTTCATCATCTCATTATGGTATTAGTCTTCTAAATGAGATTTTAAAGGACTGATGTAGGTTTGTTTCATTTCCTCTTTCCTTCAGGGCAGGAACAAAGTACTCAGTTGCCGTGTTTGGGATGTTTGAAGGCGGGGAGAGTCTTCCCCTGGCAGGAGAGGAGAAGACGACTCTCATCGAAGGTCCAGATCCGCCTCCTCTCGACTCTTCTGGTAAAAGCCGATAACTCCACCACACTCCAACCCTCGGTCCCCGATTAGCAGCCCTTAAAAGAGCAGGCCTGCAGACCAGACGCGCTCTGATGCAAATCACTTCAAAACAGGAGTGCCGCCCCGATTCGTGCCAGAACGTTGAGTTATATGTTGTCGTGGGGAATTAATATCACTGTCTCTGTGGATTCACGCACCGAAATTTGGTGCAGATGATTATGATTACTAAGAATTATTTTGAGCTGCTTGGCTCACTCCTCACCTCCCTCATATCTCATTTGCAGTTTGATCTGGAGCGTAACGACATGCCATTTAACAGACATGTGCTGAAGTGTTGACACTAACATTTATAAATTGCCCAGTTTGCCTCACGTACACATCTGCCATATTTGTGTGCGCAGCTACCCCGCGATGTGCTGACCTTCAGCGGCGTCGCCACACACATATATCTTCATTATCTGCAAGACGGGTTACTACTGAACTCCGTATCTGCTGCACAAATGTTTTTTTCAGTCATGCAAAAGTAGATATTTCCCATTTTTATGTTTTTCAAAGCACAGAGATGAGCTCTGCTTGCAATTACAGACTTTTTTAAAGATCCAGAGGGATGTATGCAGTAAGAAAACTGTTATTTTCTCATAAGACCCCGAGGAGGTGCTGACCCTGGGCAGAAATTCTTGCTGTAATGGGGAGCAGACACGGTGACCAACTGCCCACTGAGCGGGGAACAGTCCAGGATGTTCCACCGAGGTTCCACTTGGAGATCCTCGTATATTAAACCGTGCGTTGGCGGGCTGCTTAGCGGAGGCTTCCAGACTTTGTGACAGGTCCATATGGTCTGGCAGAGCAGCTTCGAGCCGTCCTTCAAACGCTGCAAAAACGTTCTACATCAAACGCTTGATTCCTTTCTTAGGTTTTGTTCTTTAAAACAAAGTGTGAAAAACTTGACAGGGAGGTGAGAAAATTCAACTTGTTTCCAATCACCTGACGTTTTTTGGAACAAAGTCGTGCTAAGATTTCTGAACAATAAGTGAAGCGCCGTTGGAAACGTTAAAATTCGACATGATGATGGATTTTTTTTGCCATAACTTTTGAAATTTATGTTTTTAGACATTAAGAGACAAACGGATTAGAGGGTAGCTTGTTAAAACCTCGACTTCCATATCGAAATGAGGCGGCGGGAGCACTACCGCTTTTGTCCACAGGGGTCGCCAAAGACAAAAAAAATTACACTTAGTTTTAATTATTTTAGTTTCGTCAAGAGAAAGAGCTGCTTTCACAAAACAACCTCAGCTCAGGGTCGCGTGGTCTTCATCCACGGTCAATAATGAACTTGACTGTCCAACTTTATATAAAAGACACCCTTCATGCACTCCTTCGAGGTCTTTAAGTGTAAACAGTTTGATAACAGACAAATTAGCATCGAAGCTTGCCATGATGTAACTAACCCGCGTACATCTGCGGCCATGAAACACTTCAGATGGCTCCCTCCGGAATGATGTCACTAAAGTTGGCGCTGTCAGTTTGCGTTTCTGACTTTTAGATTGAAACATCATTTTATTTCAGACTCGCAGCTGCTGCCGGCCTGAGAGCGAAAAACAGAAAGTCCGAGTCGCCGCAGGTTTGTTGCAGGGCCTCTGATTTATCTCCCACAGTCAGGACTGAGCTGCATATTTATTTTCTGAGCCTCTCAGCTCGTGGAGACACTGGATCCAGCCGTCGTCTGCAGTGTATTAGATGCCTCTTAAAGCTGCCTCTGTTTATGACATCTGTTTTTATTAATGAATGTCGGAGGGACACATGAGCATGTTGTTTACCAGCGGTGGTATAACTCAAACAGACTGCGGCCAAGCATCCGACTCCGTTCTTCTTAGCGTCAAGCATCTGTTTCTTCAGCCTGCTGAAAGAGAACAAAAAATATTAAATCGGTTGTGTCCTAACCCTGTTTCCATTTGTGCACACACACTGGCTTTTTCAAACAGGGCCAGGTCGTCCTAGAAAATGAGGACGAGGTGGCCGTTTTTCACCCGTACAGGTGCCTGGAGCAGGAATGTACTTTTTGGAGCAGGAGGCCTCGTATATCACGGTGTGAGAGAGGCTTAGTGCTGCCGCTGGAGGTGACAGCAGCAGTTTGAGCCAGAAAACGACCACAGGGCCGACTCGCCGCTGGATGTAAAAACCCAAACGACTCGGAGAAAGAGAGAAAAACAGAAGAAGAAGAAGAGAGCAGTTAATCCAGAAACGACAGCTGTTACATAATGTGTCACCAATGTGAATTATTTGCTGTAAAACATTCTGCTGTGTAAACATCTTGTGATTGTGAGACTTTCTGTGATGTACTCCTTCTTCTTCAAGTTCATTCCTCACTCTTTTACACTTCTTCACACACACATTCATCTCAAATGCTTCGTATAAAACCGAACGGACGCTCGTGGTGGTGAGTGTCTGTGGTGTACCAGGTGTGTCGCTCACCGCCTTCCTCTTCCTCCTCCTCCCTCGTCGTCCTTCTGTCTGCAGACACTCAGTGTAAGACCGCGGCGAAGGCCGACATCGTGCTGCTGGTCGACGGCTCCTGGAGTATTGGCCGCATCAACTTCAAAACCATCCGCAACTTCATCGCTCGCATGGTCAGCGTGTTCGACATCGGCGTTGAAAGAGTCCAGATCGGTACGATTTTCACCTCCATTACTACAACTGTGATCACAATTAACTAATCAACAAAACTAATTCTAACATTTTCAGTGCTAATACTACAGCTACTACTATGACTTAAGCAAACGTCTATTAACAGTTTCCAAACAAACTCTTCTCAGTATTTTAACATTTATATATTGTCACTCGGTTGTTTATTTCAGCGATTTATCATATTTTATGTTGCATGTTACGTACAGCTGTTAAATAAAAGTACACGTGATGTAAGAATATTGACTTCTGAGTCTCAGAACTGTCCTAACTTTCCATCTACAACTGCTAAAACTACTATTACTGTTAAGACTACTTCTGCTAATACTGCTGCTACTGTTCCCACTACTATTACTGCTTCTGTCATGACTTTAAATACACTATATGGACAAAAGTAGCTATAACAGCTTCCACTCTTCTTGGAAGGCTTTCCACAAGATGTGTTTCTGTGGGAAGTTTGGGAAGTGTGAGTTCAGGCACTGATGTTGGACGAGGCCTGGCTCGCAAGCTCCAGTTCCAGTTCATCCCAAAGGTGCTCGATGGAGGGTTGAGGTCAAGGCTCTGTCCATGTCTTTATGGACCTTGCTTGCTCCATCAGTCATGTTGGAACAAAAAAGGGCCTTTCCCAAGGTGTTACCACAAAGTTGGAAGCATAGCATTGTCCACAATGTCTTGGAGCATTAACATAGTCCTTCACTGGAGATAAGGGGCCGAGCCCAAACCCTGGAAAACAGCCCCATACCATTATCCCTCCTCCAACAAGTTGTTGTGTGGCCAGATACTTTTGTCCATATAGTGTACTTCCAATGCTCTAATACTCACCCTGCTGTCACTACTTTAAGTACTGCTACTAATGCTGCTATGAATACTATTCCTACTACTGTTGTATTAACACAGCTTGTACTGCTTTGACTGCTGCTGCCAGCTGGTGATGTTACTGCATAAATGAAGGTGATTGCATGGTTTTCACCTAATTCTCGCAGTTTTTGTTGGTAAAATTGTGTAATTGGTGGGTTTTTTTACACATTGCTGTGTGTTTTCTGTAGGTCTGGCTCAGTACAGTGGAGACCCGAAGACCGAGTGGCACCTGAACGCCCACCCGAACAAGGCGTCCCTGCTGGACGCCATCGCCAACCTGCCGTACAAAGGCGGCAACACTATGACAGGTGAGTTAACAGCACTCACGTTGTTTGGGTCTATTACCTGAAGAAAACTGGAGCTCAAAAAGTGCAACAGGAAAGTTTGAAGTAATGCACGGCCAACAACTCGCTGGTTTGTTCCCGTCACGCAGGAATGGCTCTGAACTACATCCTCCAGAACAACTTCAAGGAGAACGTAGGGCTGCGTCCAGACGCCCGCAAAATTGGCGTCCTGATCACTGATGGAAAGTCGCAGGACGAGATTGTCTTCAGCTCGGAGAGCCTGAGAAACAGCGGCATCGAGCTCTATGCAATCGGTGAGTGAATCATCAATCTTTTTTTTTGTCTTTAGGACTCGTTTTAAAGATGCAGTTTGTGACGTTGATGTCGTTTATTTTTTGTTTTTTTCCTCTCTCAGGTGTGAAAAACGCAGACGAGAACGAGCTGAGGTCCATCGCCTCCGACCCTGACGAAATTCACATGTACAATGTCAACGACTTTCAGTTCCTGCTGGATATCGTTGACGACCTCAGCACCAACCTGTGTAACAGCGTCAAAGGTCCAGGTAGGAATGACGGCCACGTAGCATCAACATCAAACTTCTATTGATGCAAGAACCGATTGAAAGAAATGCCAATCGAAAAGGAGCCAAACTTTGTATTTTGACAGTAAGACATAAAAGATCAAAACTTTGTAAAACACACTTGACCTTTGGCGTACATCCATGCAGAACGGCGTGGGATGGACCAAAAAGGTCAAATTCTCAAAATGTTTCCTTCAAAGAATTTTGCAAAATGTTGCAGTTTCATCCAAAGTTGACGTATTTTCTTGAATCTGGTGCTATAAACAACACCTTAGAGATGCATTGTATATAATTCAGAAGAAGCTTTTTCGCTGCAGCTTTTTTTCTGAGTCTGATTTACACCTTTCAGCAGTAACTTCTGCTGCTGGTGGTGGAGGTCAAAAACTTCACAACGTTCGGCTTTTCCAGAATTTGTGTTTAGACTGTCAGTCATATATTTTTTTTGAATAGTTACTGCAGGCTTTCATTTGGTTTTACAGGTGCTCGAGGGCGTGAAAGTCACTCTCGACATACACCTTTAGTCCAAGTAAAGACACGAATATGAGTAACATTACACTTCCTCGGTACAGCTGCTTTTCGGATACTGACACTAATGACTGTTGACAAGGAGAAAGTAGAAACAATGCGGCCCCTGCTGCGAACAAAGCGTTCTGTTATTCACAAATCTACTAAACAAAAGATCAGATCCAGAAAATTGCAGATAGATAAATTTGACTGAAGTCTGCCTGACAACAGCCATTATTTCAGACATTCAGAAGATGTTGCACCACAGATCCAAGCATCTCGTCTCCTGGAAACTTTCACATTGGAAGTGCTTTGAGAGTCTGTAAATCAGTTTTGAGAGGAAATACAAAAATGATTTACGGCACGCCCAGAGGAGAAAAAAAAAAGTCTCTTAAAGAGTCAAAGAGCTGAAATATACAGCGAGCCAACAGCTTCACTACACGACGAGGGCAGATTTGTGGCGGCGGGTTTTACGGTGTGAAATACTTGACGTGTCGGATCATATTCCCTTTCAGGACTTGATCTGGATTCACCCACCGACCTGGTGACCTCGGAGGTGACCCACCACTCCTTCCGTGCCAGCTGGACGGCACCGGGCAGCCCTGTTGACAAGTACCGCGTCACCTACATGACCGTGGCCGGAGGACCGACCCAGGAGGTGAGATACAGCTTCTTACCTCTTCCTTCCTCTTCTTCTTTCTCCTGTTGGTCCTAACTGGAAACACAAGGATGATGTCATGGAACTGGTTTCGATATTGTTCCTTGGGAACACTTCTACTCCACTGTTCCAGGTATAAATGCTCAAAAAGAGTCACACAAATGCCCGACTTCATTGAACTTAATTGGAGGAATCTGCACTTTGTGCTTCCTGGTTCAAAAACTTTATCCCTCCCATCTGTGAGCGCTGGATACGATCCGGAATATCAAACAGCATCTTGTTTGCTTATTAATTCCCCTTGGCTCGCATTAGACACGCCTTAAACTGCAACAGATAACTCTGTTTGTTGTGAACCTTACAGCTCAAGGTGGGATTTACTACTTCCTGTGAATTTAGGTAATGGCAGTAGTTCCTCCTGTTGTTTTAATCTTCCGGTTTGTGTAGCACCGTGTGGCAAAGGTCACAAAACAAACTCCTGAGAGCTACCCAGAAAAACCCAGACCTGGCTTCCATTCAAAGCCCCTCCGGGGAGCTGAAATCTGGATGCCAGTTGCTTTTTGGGGGAACCTGCATTTAGTTTACACTTAACCTCCTGTCAGTCCTGTCTTTAAAGATGCAGCACTGGGTCCTTTCCATCTTTTGTGTGCTTTTATTGGCCCCTGTCAGACGGAGTCTGTGCGATTATAATCGGGCTCGTCTGAAATCAAGCAGAGTTTCCATCGGAGCCCCTTAGTTTAATGTTATAGACCTCACACTGGGTCTGTTTACATTGGACTGTAGAACATGTATGAGCATAACAGCATGAGATATATGGTATTTACACGCTGGGTATGTAGTGCTGCTCTTATCGACGGTGATTTACAGCCAGCGTAACCGTAAATTACAAGCAGCCGGCAACAAGGAGGGGCAGGGTTGAGGTCATGGCATGCAGCCAAGAGATGCAACACATATGAATGCAGAACATTTATGCATAAAGTAGAAACAGAATGTGTACAATAAATACAGCTGACGTGGATGTTGTTGAATCAGTGTAAGCATTTAAACTTTCCAGGAATTCTCAGGGGGAAACCTAGAACCTTCTTAACGGACGCCTCTAATGGTTTTTGCATGTAAATACACAAGTTTAACTTCAGGGGTGGGACAAAGTCGTAGTTTTGTAAACCACAAGTGTCGAGAATGGATGTATAAAGAGGACAGGGCTCCGTTTATTCTTATTGAGGCTGCTCAGTGGGTCATAAAGTCCCCAAAAGTTTCATTTCTGGGCATAAAATTACCCAGATCTTCTGCATCATGTGGCCCATAGAGCAAGCACACTAGCTTCCATCTACTTCCACCTAGCCAAGATGATAAACTTCCTCTTTTCAAGAAACTTTTCAAATGTTATTGGACAAAACGGATCAAATTCTTGTAGTGAAACGAGTCATTTTTTTTGGAGCATCACAACGCCCCCAAAAATGACTCAAATCCACCGTTTTACAGCCTCTTTTTTTACAATGGAAAACTTTTGGCTGTCGTTACACGGTTTGAGGCCTCGGCGTTGAGTCTTTGCTATGAAGTCCCGAGTCCTAAACTTGGTGTTACAAGTCTTGAACCGTTTTTGGGTTGGCTGTTGGGTTGTAATCAAACCCTCGGTACATTGGGTGCTACCAGGGTGTGGGAGTCTTTATTCAACCTGTCATCACATTCTCTGCTTAGTAAACAGACTAACAGTCAATTTAATTACAGTAATAATGTGTTTTGAAGGTGTGCATCAGGTGTGTCTTGTTTGAATCAACATTGAATCAATGTCGCCGTGCTATCTGGGATGTTTCCATCAGTTTTTTGTTGACCACAGAGGCCATACGGGTACCATATGGGGCCCATATTTACATCTGACTCTGATAGTCTGAGCTATCATCTGTTGTCTGACTGCTCGTCTACGGCGTCTTCTCTGCTCACGCAACGTGATCGGCTCCTGTCATGATTGATTTAAAGTATCTCCAGTGTTTCTTCTGTGTTCGTTTAGTGGCGATGCACCACCACTGCAAGGAAATGACTACAGCTGCACACATATGTGTAAACACTGTAATTTAACTTTAATGTTATCTACAACCAAACTCATTGTAGTCCACATGCTTTAGTTTATAGAAGTACTGTAATGATTGTATAAGATTTCTATCAGAACTTTAAATATAACTTCGACAGCAACAGATATGAGATAAAACTAAAAGAATATGGCCCAAAGCAGCACAGCTGTATTAAGATTACAGAGGAAACACTGATATCCGTTTTATAATTTTTATTAATTATTTTTTATCTTTGAGACGATATCAAATCACTCCAAGCCCGAGTGAAGTCAGGAGTCATTAAGTCGGCTCGAGTTGAAGTCACGACTCGGGTCCACGCCTCTGTCTTCCATTACCGCCATCCACGTCTCCGTGCATGTTTGTGATGCTGCGATCTTTGAATGCATCATAATAAAACACGTCTGCGCTAAAATATTTGTGTTCTGACAACATTCACGCCAGATTAACTGACCCAGCAGGAAACTGCACACGAAAAAGGGGGATTGAATGTCTCTGCTGTGAAATATCGCCAAAACAAGAAGATAATTTAATTACAGAAATTATAACTACTGTGACTAATTAATGTTGATTGATGCTAAATTGATTGAGGCGTAACCACAATATGTTCGGGTCTGTTCGGCTGTGTGTCCGGTCTCTCTCCTTTTTATACCGACTGCAATCAAAAAAGAAACAAAACAAAACACCAGCCTGGTTCTTTTAAATCAGGAATGTGGACTGATGAGGTTATCCCGATAATTGGGTAACGTTGCTGCACAAAGCACGCTACAAAAGATCTTTATTTCTGAAAACGGGTAGAAAAATAAGAATATTTCAACCAACAGAAACCAAGACTTTTCTAGAAGTGTGTGCTCAAGAAAAACTAAAGCTGATTTTAGAAAATACTTGACTTATTTTGCATTGGAAACAGGTTGAATTTAATCGATCACAGACTCAAATAACTGGACAAAAAGGACCACAGAAGTGAACATACCACCAGCTCGAGAAGCTGCAGCCTCTTAGTGTTTGTTTGTCGCTTCTCCTCTGGGTTTGATTTTCCAGCAGAATAGTGCAGGAATGTAACGCTGTTTAGCAGCCAACTTGGACGTCCCCACATGAAGACTTTCCCACCAGCACATGAACGTAGCACGATAAGTTTGGACACGCTAAGACTCAAATCATTTAATGGTGAAAATACGACACCTGGACCACCACCAGTCAGTGAGAGACGGATCCTGATGAACCGATCGCCAAGAGAGATCAGACTGCCATCTTTCATCCAGATCTTTAACTTATGAAGTCATTAGCTGATCTTTTGATGTGACGTTGATGTTATATTCCATATTTAGCTGAGTCAAATTTCTGCCTGGAATTGACAAAAGAAACCTAAAAAAAGCCTTTATAAATCATTAAATCATTTCGGGTCTCAAGTTCATGAGACGATCTGGCAGACCGAAGAGAAAAGTAAGTTTCCAGCCCTCCTAACCCGCCCTGTGTCCTCTGAGATGGATTCGAGTCAGTTCAACTTGAAGAAAGTCAAATTTCATTCCTGGTTTCTTGCGGACCAATCCTCCGCAGCTTTTGAAGTTTTGATGTGTTTGCATTTGGCTGATTGGTGATCAGAACTTTTTATTCTCAACCTGCTGTCCGTTGATCCTTTTTCTTTTATAATCAGCAGAGAAGTCCTTTTCAGACCGCACTGATTTTTGTTCATGTGCGGCTGTATGAGTCGAAGATATTTTATCCAAAATGAGATTTGGTTACTTCATGAAAAGAACAAAAAGTTGGCAGCTTCACCTTCAGCTACCGGCCTCCCAAAACATAATGACATACTTTACAATAAGACTAGACAGCACTCATGCAGAATACAATATATCTATCTAGATTATATTTGAAAGATGTTGTTATTGATGAGAATGAACATGACATTTGGTGGTTTAAGGTGAACAGTATAGTAGAAATACAATATTTTAAGCATGCGGATTATAGCAACATCTGTAACTCAGCTAAGAGACAATTAAGACAACAGTTTATTCAAAGAAGCCAGCGATTCTTCTTCGATAGCTCATAAATACAGTCAAGAGCAGATTTAAATCAAGAACTGTCTGATAAAACGATTAAACAAGATTATGAATCAGACACACGACAATTGATGCCAGCTCTCGAAACAAATTTATTTCAGTACAGAAAAGGATTTAATCCCCACCTCTCAACAGCTCACTCCCATCTATCCATGCAGAAAGTTTTGGTTTTATTTGGCCAGATCTCCGTCATTGAGTCTTCTCTGTTTACCTCAACTTGATCTCAAAACTCAACACTGTTGAAAATTCTCAGAACTTCCTGTCAATGGAAATATTTTTCTTGCAAAACCTAAAAATATGGAAACTATCTTCAGCAAAGTCTTTAAATCATCCTGAGATTTCACTTTGCTCATATTCTCAGACCAGACTCGCTGAACTTGTCCGCTTTTTTAGGGACATTATTATGTAATGTTTTGGAATGAAATCATCCTTGGATACAGTTTTTTCTGACCGTCATCGCGACCTCTGCTGATACCTCACCTTAAGGTGGGTATGTTTTAATCTGGCTCAGATTTGGTTGAACTGTCGGCAGGGTATGCGCCAGTGTTTGGCTTCATTTATGTCAATAAAACTTTACGACGTGCGAGAACTTTGTCGTAATTGTTCCATCCGTTGGGATTAAATCTTAAAAAATTAGTCAGACTGGAAAATGACTGGCCATGATGTAATAACCAGACCTTTATCGTTTCAGATGATGGTTGACGGGTCGGTGACCACCGCTGTCCTGCCAGGCCTGACTCCGCTGACCGAGTACCTCGTCAATGTTTACTCTGTGGTCGGCGAGCAGAGCAGCGAACCTCTCAAGGGAACCGAGACCACCTGTAAGTGTGTTTCCTCTTCACCGCCGTCTTCCTTCTTTTTGGCCTTCACCACTGAACTTCAAGAGACTTTCCCCTTTATGAGAGAAGTCCTTTTCACAAGACACTGGCTGCCCTTTGGGTGTGATTAAAGAGGGCTGTGAAAGGCGGATAGCATCATCTCTCTGCGGTGGGAAAGTGTTCTGTTTCTTCCATATGTTTTGTGAGATAAACATCGTGATCTCTGCTTGTTATCCTGTTTCACACACATCGTTGGAGCTTGTTTATTTGCTTTTTTTCTGCTGCAAGTCCACTCCAACATCTCTGTTTATACGGCATATATTTAGCATCTGATCTGAGGCGGAAAACTGCAAACACAAACAACACCCCACGATGCAAATGTTGTGAGCAGCTCGCACACAAAGTTATTCATCATGGCTGCGGTCTTTGCGTAATCTTATATAGACTGTTCAGATCATTTAAGAGCGTTTTTAGTGCACAGCTCTGGGTGCTTTTATTTGCTCATGTATCCTCAAATGTTCACTTTATTTGTTCTTAAATGTAACAACAAGCTGTCATAAAACAACAGACTGTCGATTGGTGGACGACGCTCAGACTCTGTGCCACAGAGGAACAAGATATGTTAAGCTTTGGAAACCCACACACCTGTTAATTGGATTCATTAATTGTTAGTTTGAAGGAAAGTAAGGAGCATTGTCAGCCTGGTTTGCATGATGTTTAAGAAATCAGTTTTCAGACAGTAAACAGTGACCAGGTTGCTTAGGTCCATTCAAAACAACAGTGTGTCATCCAACTAAGCCAAAAAACACAAGATATAAATAAAAACCAGAAATCCTTACTGGACATGTGATACCACATCTTCAGAAATCAAAAGTACAAACATTTTACGATCTCTTTGGGACACACTTGGATTTTTTTAAGTATGACCTTGATGTTGCACGCCTGTTTGTATCATCATCCCATTTTCTGTGCCAGAACGTCTTCCAAATATTAAATTTATGTATAAAAAGATCATTTCTGACCCACTTAGTCCGTCAGTTGGTCCAAAGAATCTCCAATTGCAGCACTGGATTCATGTTAGAAAATGTATACGCCAATCTTTGGGATATTAAACTGAATGTTCCTGTTGTCCTTTCAGTGCCCCTGTCAGCAGCTACGAACATGAAGGTTTATGACGAGACCTCCACCACCATGAGGGTGAAATGGGAAGAGGCAGCTGGTGCCACAGGTTACATGCTTCTGTACCAACCCACCAACAGCACTGAGCCCCGGCTGCCAAAGGAGGTAAAGTTATTCTACTTTCAAATGCAGCTTGTGAGGTCGTGTCTCGCGTTCATGTGACAAACATCCATTTAAACACCAGTAATTCATTTTCAAGAAACTCTACAACAGAGAAGAGGTGACTAACTGACTTTCTTTACCCACTGGAGGTTTACACCAGCTGAGATTAAGTTGGCTGGCATTGGTTTTCCAGTAGCAAACTAAACTACCTAAAACAACAAACTGACTTAATTGTATGTTAGTCATCCCCTGTTAGCTGGCGTGAAGTTCATCCCATCTGATGTTTTGTTGGGGGTCGTCAGCTGATTGGTGGTGATTTTGCTTGGGTCGACCCCCCCCCCCTCAACTTCCTCCTGTCTACATGCTGCGGTGTCCTTGGGCAAAACATTGAACCTAAGGTTTTTTTCCTTGTCCACTTGCGTCAAAAAAGGGCATCTGGTATAAAAACCTGGAACTCAAATATGCAGATCTTCCATGCCGGGTTGGACAGGGCTTGGTTTTCCAGCGACCCCATCCAGAGAGAAGAAGGAGAAGAATGTTTTGTTAGCCTCATGTCCTGTTAGCTGAGGGTAGAATTCTTGTAGCTTAGGCTGTAAGACAATGCTGTAATAAATCCAACTGGACCTGCCAGTGAATGATGGAAAACTGAGTCCTCACAGGAAATCAGGAAGGAATATAGAGTATATAAAAGAAGAAGGGAAACATTACCCTTACACTAAGTGTTAACAGCATTTTGTCCCTGAATGTTAGGTGAGACCCCGTAATGTGCTGATTAAACAGATGTCCCCACAATGTAGGAAAATCAGGAATATACAATAGATCAATAAGAAGGGAAACGTTACCCTTACACTAAGAGTGTACTGGTCCATTAAATTCAAATTTAAAGGCCCCAAAATGAAGTTTGTCCCTGAATGTGAGGTGAGACCCCATAATGTGCTGGTTAAACAGATGTCCCCACATTGTAAGCTACACAAACACACTACAACACCAGCGATACGAACACACTTAAACATAACAAACACACACACGTTAATTTGTGTGCTCAGCATTTCCACATTGATTTTATAAGAGGGGCTTCTGCTCGCGCCCTCCGTCCTTACTGCTTCCAGATGGCAACACGACGAGTGCTTTGCAGAACGGGAAGTGGACTTTAGCAGCACAGCTCAGGCCAAAGCTACAAAAAGCAGAACCCACAGACACACACACACTGGGTAATGGGAAAGGATTAGCTCACGGCGTGAAGTCATCGGGATGATATAAACAGAACAGATGCTATACGAGTGGGACTGAATGCCTGTGTGGTGTTAACCTTTATGTGCTATTATACAGCACAGGAAAATGTAAGGGATGATTTAATGCACAGCGAGGTGGTCTTCACTGGAAAATATGCACCTGAAGTGTAAATCAGGACCTCAAAATGAAGTGAGGCGTCGCATTATTTATCAGCATTAATCATTTGACGTGAAATACTGATTTTAATAGTGTATTTCTGTCCATTTAATGTCTCTGTAAGCAGGAAGGAAACATTCATGAACTACACAATACTCGCTGGTATTTGCTCCCATTTATCCACAAAAGGATTAGTGACACTGACGTTTGGTGATCAGCTCTGGCTTGCGGTCGGAATTTCAGTTCATCCCCAAAGGTGTTGGAGGCGGGTTGAGGTCAGGGCTTTTGTGCAGGCCAGTCGAGTTTTTTTTCCCAAACCTAAAACTGGGAAAGACATCTAGAGCTTTGCTTTCCTGGCTTTGCACACAGTTGCATTGTCATGTTGAAGCAAAGGAAAGGGACACACGCACAGCGCTGACACAAGATTAGAAGGAACTTGTGCACAAAAGCATTAAGGATCTGTCTTCACTGGACTGAATGATGTATTTCAGTTCATTAATCTGTTAGTATGCTGTAGATAATTTGTGATAAATTAGGCTAAAAACAGGGTAAACATCAGAAGTTTTGGTGCTGTTTCTCTACAAGGCCATAGAGTGTGTGTGTTGTTTTTCAGAGGTCAGCAGGGATGAGAGTCAGGCCTGTTCACCAGGTGTTGAGTTAAAAGTGCAATAACAAAATAAAACACTTTCTTCTGCTGTCCGACCCCCACCTGCATTCCTTTTCCCCCTCTATCCACCCCCATCCTCCCTCTTGTTTTTCCCCCTGTAGGTTCGTGTTGGAGGAGGTACAACTAACACCGAGCTGGTGGAGCTGATACCCAACACTGAGTACGCCATCACACTTTATGCCCTGCATGGAGAAGCTGCCAGCGACCCTCTGGAGGGGAAAGGAGTCACCTGTGAGTAACACCTATGAACTCTGCATGACATGAGCTTTACCGACGTTTGTTAGAGGCCGAGCTCCTCTGGGGACAGCTGAGTCAAACCTCAGTTGACAAGGCAAAAAAAAAAAAAAAGTTACTGGGTGAAAGTGACCCATAGAAACTGAAGCGTAATCCTCGCTCCACTGTCAAGATGTGTAAGAAATGAAAGGAAAGTCCAACAAAAATGTCGACGTTGTTCCCCCACAAGCTTCCAATAAAAGTGAATCTTAATTTCTTAAAGTCTCTGAACTCTACAGGAGGGATGAACACCGTTATTCCAAAACACGTTCCCTCATTTGGTGTTTCGAAGACGGTGGTGGAGAGTCAAGTTTCTAACACATTGCTCGGAAATCTCCCAAATGTGTTCAGTTGGGTTGAGATTCCCAGACCAAAAAGCTGAGCTGCAGGACTACACCACTCTCCTCAGGAGGCAACTTAAGTGTAGCCTGGATTCAGACCTCTGAATGCCACCCACAACATTTTATCTCAGCAATTTAAATAACGGCTGATTCCCTGGTTAGAGAAATTAGGTCTATTGCTAGCTACCATCCTTTTCATGGATGTACCATGAACATTAACAATAAAGGAATGGTGGGAACTTTGGAGGAGATGTCTTGAACCAATATACTTCTTCAAACTTTGTGAAACGTCGTAAGTCAACTGCTCCTTACGACTACTACTGTAGCTTCTGTGCCGAATGGTTCGGACAAAACCTGACAACAAGAAAAGTGGCGAACTTGAACACGATATCGAGTTGAGTTGAGTCTGATTGTTAGGCTAACACAAGGTTTAAGAATCCAGTAAAGTATGCAGGTTCCTGCTGACACCTGATGTGAAGTGGCTCAAAGTCCGCTGGCTGTTCCTTCAGTCGAGCCACATGTGATATGTGCTGCTGCTGCAGATTTCCTGTAATGTTACTTTGGTGTATTTGCAGTTCTTGAAAGTTTGTTTTCGTCGTTGACTCCCACGTCGGGGTGATAAATGAAAAGACTGAACTCAGCTTTTAAAAACCAGTTCTGAAATATCCTGTCATTTCTCAAGGCTCAGTTTCCTCAAGATGTTGAGTTACTTTTCTTAATTACATGCTCAACTTTGGCTGTAAAGTTTAGCCTCCAGTCAAAGAGTCTTTCCAAGTACATAAACTGCTCAGCTGTCACTCATAAATTGATTGTTTTCATATGCTTCCCAAGTAATGAGATTACTTCTGTCTTCAGAGGAGGTTAGTCCAGCAAAAACAATTAGTGCTTATTAAGAAATGTTAGTGTTCGAACACATTGTTTCACAAATGTTTGTATCATGTTATGCATGCGTTATTTACAGGATACCAGAACTTACATAACTTTATTTTATTAGAAAGGTTTTAATCATCAAACGTCTCCCACATGCTGGATTGAGACCTTATAGATAGAAAACAGATGCACTGAAAACCTGAATATAAATAAAACTAGCTGCTGTCTGTTCAGCTATTCAGTAAGTTTTTGGCTCTGCCGTGTCCGTCAGCGTCTTTTAATGTCTTCATGAAAAAGACTGATAGTGATGCTGGGGTAGGATGGTTACAGTTTTAATGGATGTCCGTTCCCCCCTGTCTTCCCTCAGTGCCCATACCTCCTGCTGGAGTCCTGACAATCAGTCATGTTACTCACAGCACCATGAAGCTCACGTGGGAGGCTGCTCCTGGAGCAGTCCGCAAGTACTTGATCACCTACAAACCGGAGGACGGAGAGCTGAAGGAGGTAAGACTGACGTTTTGATTTAAAAATGCTCCTTTGTGCAGACTTAAAATGCTCAATGATCAAAGAAGGGGAGAGGACCTAAACGAGTCTTTGCCATGGGGCGAAGGTTAGGGTCCATCCATTTGCTTTTCTTCTTTGCATGAAAACATTTAGGTTTTATTTGTTTTGGAGTCCTTCTTTGTTCTTGTTTAAATGCTTTGAACGTACCGTCTAAATGAGTTTCACGTGTACAGCAGGGGATGTACAGCTGTGACCTTTTCTATTGGCAGGTATCAGTTGTTTTTCCCTCACAGTGGCTGAGAGACTTGTTTGAAAGTTTCGTATTGTTTGAAAGGTCATTCAAAGGTACTTTTTAAACAATAAAACCTCACCGTGAGTTTTGTGAGGGTGAAGCTTTAGTCAGCGGTGATATCGTCATTCTGGGAAAGTGAGAAAGTCAGAACCGAGTCAAGAGTTACAGCCGGACTCTCAGCAGCTCCGCTGTGTTGGCCGATCTCGATGAAATAGCAGTCTGCTGGCAGAGGAGCCGGGCTCAGGCTGTCAGCCCAGCCTGATTGGATCATCCAAGCACCACTCCGACCTCATAATTTCTCACTTGGATGTCAGCGGAGGACAAACAGTCTGGGGTGAATCGGCAGCCGAAGGTGTTGTCGGTGGTCACCTGCAAGACGTTTCCAGAAAGTTTGATGGATGATATACATCAAGCTCAAATCCTTTTTAAGGATTACGGCTGAACGCTTCTTGTCTCTAGAAGAGGCCCATACTTTGGATTAAAGCCTGCTGAGTGCTCAGTTTGTTGTGGCTCTGCTGCTATTATTTCACCAAGCTCTCCTGTGAAATAGAAAATTCAAAGTTAATATTTGATTTTTGGGAAAAGCTGTTGGCAAAACACTTCAAGGTCCATTTAGTGGCTGTTTTTGATCAAATCGCAGCAGCAGAGGGAGTTTGCTCAGTTGTAGGTGTTCAGTGAACACTTCATCCAGGAAAAGTGAGTTTGAGGCGGCTCGGCTGAGAGTTTTTAAAATCCTGAAATTTTAAAATCAGGCCACGTCACATACGTGAAGAGAAATTTATTGATTTGTGTTCAGATTCACATTGATTAATAATTAAAATGACATTTGCGTGGTTGTTACCTTTTTACTGGTTACACAAATAACACTAATTCAAAGGTGTTCGGTTATACTGTGCTATTATTAGGAATTAATTAACACCTGCCGGCCAATCAGAATTGTGAAGTTGTCAGTCTGCATGATATAAAACCACATTTTTCCAAATGATAACCATGATGATGCAGATTAGCAACATTTAAAAAGAGTAGATGATTGTGCAGCTCTGTGACTGATGTTTAGTGACTAATAATTAAATTTCTGACCGGCAGGTTGAAGTCAGCGGTGATATCACCACCTTGGACCTGAGCAGCCTCATCTCCCAGACCGAGTACGACGTGGCCGTCACCCCGATGTACGATGAGGGACCTGGAACGCCGATGCTCGGAACCGCTATCACAGGTCTGAATCTGCTTCTTCTTTGTCTTAAACTTTCTCACCTCAGAGTTGCTCAGTTGGACCACAGAAGCTCCGCTGGGCATTCGGTGCCTTGCATAATGGTTCCCCAGCAGAGTTTTTAACCCCAATTTGTCAACGCGTCCTTGTCTGTGTCTGCATTTAATTTTCTACCATTGCATCTTCTAGATTTAGACTTTTGATTTAAAGCTCTTAAAGGCTGCTGACAGCGAGGTCTGTGGGTTGTTAAGTGTACTTTTACTTGAGTTTCATTGGCCTCCATTATATCGGAGTGGCAGCAGAAGGTTTGGTTGCAATTAAATCCAAAACACGGGCAAAAAAAAAAGGAATCTCTATGGCAAGAGAGCACCAGGGATTAGTGAAAAAACATTGTAAACTTTAACTACATTAGACTTGATCACCGTGACAAACCCTGTGCAGCACCTGAACAGTACATGTGTTTTGTGTACGATGTCTGCGATGGTGATGAGTTCTGTATTCACTTCCTCTCCCGGAGTGAAAACAGCCTCCAGAGAGAAACTGGACTCTCTCTGTGCACCATTAAATCTGTGCGTGTGATCATTCACTGCATTGGCTCTGTTTATCATTATTGCCAGGTGAACTGTGGAAAATCGTGTTTTCCCCTCATTGACATAGATTCTGTGGCTAACTCTGAACGAACCTGACGTCTGAATGACTGCCCACGTCTCAAGATTTGTCCAGTGATTTAAAATGTCTGGTGTGATTGTAGAAGCAGCTGACTAATCAGAGCTTTGTTGGCAGGATTAAGAACGGGGGATGCCATCTTCTTACGTAGCGAGCTGCCCAGCTACATTTACAAAACATAGTGACAGAAATCTGGCCATAAAAATGAAATTTGACTAATCTGTACAGGTCAAATTGTAGAAATAACAACCAGTTAACTGACATTTGATTAAGAAGGATTACAGAGGAGACACAGCGGGTGAAAACATGTTTTCTTCATGCACTGGTCAATTTTAAGATTTTAAGATCTGTCTTCTTTCAGTTAAGTGGAAAGAAAATACCTAAAATCCACTTTTAGGTGTTTCTTTGACTTAATTTGTCTGTTTGTGTCTGTAGATTTCACCAAAGGTTACATTAGATAAAGCCTCATTTACATGTTTAAACACCAAATTTCAGAAAACAAAAAAACTGGTGATCAACTGGAGAAGTTTCATGATGATACCGGTCAAAAGTCCTTGCTCTGTTTACCTGTAGTGACTCCCAATCACTAAAGAAATGAAGGCCAAAATAATGTCCTCATATTTCAACAATGTCCTCACTTCAAGGTTAATAAATCAGGTCCTCCGTTCGATATGAGAACGCGCTCACATCCAAGCACACACACATTAATATGTGCATGCAAACTTGTACACGAATCCAAACACAAACCACTTGCATATAATACAAGCACACACACACACACACACACACACACACACACACACACACATGTTGGCCTACAAAGTGCAGTCATTTCCACACTCGTAGCTGCAGTAAATAACCTTCACATGATGTTGCCTCATCTCTCAGACCTGCTTGTAATCACCGACACATCCTTCCTCTCTCTTGTTTCTCAACAGATGTCGTTCCTGCCCCCAAGAACCTGAGGTTCTCTGAGGTGACCCAGTCCTCGTTCAGAGCCACGTGGGAACACGGAGCCCCGGACGTGGCCCTCTACCGCATTGGCTGGACCAAGAGGGGCGAGAGCAACTTTCAGTTTGTAAGTTATATCAGTATGTGACGGGGCTCGTTCTTAAATACTGTGTTCAAATGCAGCCTGTAAAAGATCCAGACAGGACAAAGGCCAGACCAACATAAACAATATTTTGCATATATTTTAGCATGTTTTACTCCATTTATGCCAAAACAAATACTACTGTACTTAACATTTCACAAGGCACGTATTTTTTTTTTTTAGATTATTGGTACATCATTCCTTCCTACATTAGTGTTGGAACATTCAAGAATTTTTGGGAAGCTCCAACAAGACTTGTAGGTCAGCTGTGAATAGTTATTTTTTTTATCATAAGAAAAAAAACATTTACAGGTTAAGTAACATGACTCAGTGTGTTACTTTCCATCATTAACAGTTGATTCTTGCAATAAGTCATAAAATTTCTTCTGCAGTGTTTGAGTCAGAGACGTGGAAGTTAAAAAGAGAGTTATAAACAAACAGAAAATACTTGGAAATGCTTCAGTCCTTGACAAAATAAAAGAGCTTTGAACTCTTCAACACATAAATGAAGGTTTTTGTGGGTAACTTTAAGTCGTAAATGTTCTACATTGTACGCACAATAATTAAAACAAAGAGCCATGCGGACGTCTCCAAACTTGTGTTTCAAGTGTTTTCTAATCCTTGGGAAAAAAAGACACGTCTTCAAAAAGTTTTAGAGAGTTTGGCAAATCAGCATCCATGACTGGCTACCAGCTAAAACATCTGGTATGTTGACTTGTATCCAGAATGTATCTGGGTTTGTATTGTCCACTTTACATTTATATTTGTTATCAAAATTGCATCTTCAGCAGCTGGATACTTTTTTGAAATATGCAAATGAGCTTTGTTTGGACAGCTCTGTCTGTCTGGAGTGGCACTAAACATCTGGTTTGAGTCGCCTTGTCCGTACAGAATCCAACCAGCAGTGGAGGGTTTTTGTTGCCTGTAGCCTCACGGTATTTCCTCTGATTAAAGCTGGAGCCTGAACTCAAAGACGCAGAGTTCAGGCTACGAGCAATTCGAGCACACCTGCTCGATACTGCTCAGAACTAGTCCAGACTTAAACCCTCCTGCCTCTCGAACACTCTTCAGTAAGTGTTCATTAAGATCCGATTATGAAACCGGAGATGGTTTTTGTTTAGATCTTAAAAAATGAAACAGCCGTGCTGTGGAACTGTCGTTTAAGATTTTCCTTATTACCCAAGTCTAAAAGAAAATCAGAAGAATGGTCCATTGTGGTTTCACAGATCCCTAAAACTGACATGCTTCACAAAATGTAGTTATTGTGAATGCCAAGACTTAAATAAAAACATCCAGTTCAGCTGAAGCAACAATAAAGCTCCCTTTGTTTTCTTTTTGTTATGCTTTGGCCCTCCAAGGTTGTTTTTGGGCCCACTTTTGTCTTCCCATCCAACATACACTTCAGCACAAAAATTTGTGAATGAACTCAGCGCCAGGTTGTTAATTACCGTCACGATTAATCTCAGAATTTCATATTATTCGTCTTTCGTTATCGACCAATGAAAACACTGCAAAATGCTTCTTGACTTGGAGGTTGGGCCTAAAATCTGAGTTAATCAGTGTCAGAGTCCATTAGGAACACAACTGGCAGTGCAAGGTTATTCCAGTTAACTTAACCTAAACTGAAAACCAAGACATTTTAATTAGCTGATTAGATTATAAAAGAAATGAAAACTAACTGAAATGATACTGTGTAATTAAATAAGCTCAAATATAAAGGAGTCTTTAGTTGAAGTCTTTCTCAATTTGACAGATTTGTCAAAACAAGCATGAAGAGGAATAAGTGCATAACTCTGTTTATTTAAACTGAGACGTCTACATGACTGAGTCAACCTGTTTGGATTGTAATACCTATACTGAACTCCTTAAATCCTGCCCTTGATAACTATGCTGTGATTTTAATAAATAAAACTAACGCAAATAAAAAGGATACCGATAGGATGGAACAATAATTCAGTCCAAAAAGTTCTGGTATATAAATTATAACTGACTTTGATCCCACCCTGAACTCTAATCAGGATTTCTTTCTTGTTAATATCACAGAAAAAGTTATTTTGGTGGACTGCAAACTTCAGCTACTCAAATAAAATATCATGTCTATCATGTTTGTCACTGTCTGGATGTCTGTTAACATTCTTCTTCTCCTCCCGTGTCCGTCCCCAGGCCATCCTGAATAGCGATGAGACCTCCCACGTTCTGGAGAACTTGGACCCCGACACCGAATACTCTGTAACCGTCACAGCCATCTACCCCGACGAGTCGGAGAGCGAGGACCTGTTCGGAAACGAGCGCACATGTAAGCAACCCCCTCTGCAGCCACGTCCTGCCCTACCGGCCCCTGAAAACCAGCCATCACATTTTACAGACTCACAGATGTAACTCAGGTTTAAATAATAACGCTGTTGTTTTCTCAACGTCTCTTTCTAGTGTTAAAGGCTCCGGACGGTATGTCATATGAGAAGGACAGGTTCCTTTTCATTGTAATGTTCATGGTTTTGTGTGGAATGGTTTTGTGGACCACGAGGGACACAGTTGATGGAAGCACACTTTTTTTTGTTTTCTCTTTTAACTGCATGTATGTGCATTTCAGTGCTTCACTGTGCGTTCACACCACAAACAACTCGAGTCAGGCGATGTTGGTCAGAGCTGTTTTTTATCATCTTGTTGCTTCAGAAGGGCTGAACAACTTCCCTGTAGGCTTGGCTAAACAACTCTCTTCACATCTGGACACCTTAAACGTAGTTTTACTCATCCGTTTATCCACCTTTTTAAATGAGCGCAAGTTAGGCTGCCGGTCACAGAGCAAAGACACAGATGTTTTTTTATATGTAAACAGTTGAAATTACCTGATAAATAAAGCAAAGTCACTTCATTAGTCAAAACTAGTTTCATCAGTTTAGTTTATTTCTTTTCATGTTTTCTAAACACGATAACGCACATAGAGATGATCTGTTATAGAAAATAAAGAAACCTGACGGCGGACCGGACTTGGTTGCCTCCTGGACAAATATTATTTTAAATCAGGACTGATTATTGTTTACTAATCGCATAATAAAGTGACTAGAAATTTACTAAAATTCATTAGTTAGACAGATTTAACTTACCTGTAATTAATGACGGTGGGAAAGTTATCATGACTTTCACTCTGTATATTGAGTGATTTTGGTATTAACATTCATTTCCTTATGAATTTTTGTGTCATAAACAAACATCAAGCCGTGCATCATGTTTAGAAATCTACATTTGCAGCAGTAGATCTAAATGTGTGGTAGATTGTGGTGTGAACGTAGATTCAGAGCTTTAAATGCAAAAAGTGTGTAAGTTAACCTGTAACATGTCATCCTCCACAGACTTCCATCCATGTGAATGATTGTTTTAATTTAGCTGTCAATCATTTGTTTATATCGCCCCCCCCATCCTTCATCATGTTGTCATTGTAACATTTCTGTTGTCACGGTTTCATTCATCTCACATTGTAACGCCATTTTATCATCATCACGTCATCCTTCAAGTGTTCATTATGTTAATGTTGTTGCATGTTGTTGCATTATTGTACAGTGTTTCTGCTGGAGGTCAATGAGCTTCGAATTCAACTAAATCAGCAAGAAGATTTCATTTAATTGACAGAAATTTTGATATAGAGCCAAATTTATTTTATACAATAACAAAATGTGTTATAGGGTTACCAATTCCCAATTTTGTTAGAAACCGTCAATTTTATTTGTTATATTCTCAGATAGAGTTGTTCTCCTCCCTGAAATGTTGTAAACCCTAAAGTTTGTTGCATGCCACCCTAAATCTATTAGTTCTAATCCCCAAATTGGCTATTTGCCCCCAAAACCAACCAAAATCCCCAATTCTTTTGCCTGCAAATTTCTTGGTATAATCTTAAAATGTTACTTCATAACATTATTATTTGTTATTTGTGACCTATATATGCTTAAATGTTGATTATTTGATGTGAATTAGAACTTTCTGACCTCCAGCGCTGCTTTAAACAGCTTCATTGACCAAACTGCTGCTCCTGTTTTGATCCTCAAAACTCTGCTGCTTTCATGCTAAAATTGACCCTTCCAGCTTTTGTGACCCGCGGGATTGTGGGAGCATCGCCATCACTGCCATCATCATCCTCACCATCACCATCATCATCGCTAATCAAACACCCACATGCGTTGATTTTTCTGTCTATCTCACTGGAGTTCTCTGTGTGCTCCCAGTGCCTCCCGAGCCTCCTCGAAACTTGAGGGTTTTCAACGCCACCATCTCCTCGCTGTCAGTGAAGTGGGACGCCGCCCCCGGGCCCGTCCAGAACTACAAGATCACTTACAAGCCTGTTGCCGGAGGCGAGCCTCTCTCAGTAAGTTCACTGCTTTTACAGTTTTTTAAAATAACACCAGGTAAAAGTTTTGGATAAAAATAGGGCGCTGTCATCAGCATACGTGGATCACAAAAACGGGTTTTTAAACTATGAGAACGTGAATTTGTTCTGTTTGCACAAAAAATCTAAACTGGAAGTAATCATTGTTTTTTTTAAGGATAATAACAGGGTTTTTTTTAGATGGGTTCATCTTCACCAAGTGACTTAAGGCAGATTTATTTACATATATCACCTTTCACACACAAAGGCAGTTTAATTTTCTTTGCACAAGGCAGAGATTTAGAATGACATTTAAAGTGAGAATACACGTATTTTGCTTTAACTCATCATTATGAAGTAAATGTTGATTGCAGTGTGTTTGATGTCTTTAGAATAATAATATAACATCTGCTTTTAGATAGTTTCCCTATAAGCCTCACTTTCATTATGTAATTCTGTCTGCTACCGGGCGTGATATATCCCGGGAAAACCTAAACATTGTGTATCGACTGAATGAGCCAACTTACTTGTTTGTGCAAAGTGATGATGTTACTCAAACTATGTTATTACCATCACTGCAGTAGCTTTTTTTATAGTAGCTCACATACAGAAAAAATATCCAAACTTCTATTCATATACAAACCGGAGCCAGTTGATGGTGTAGATAAGTGTAGATACAATTCTAAAAATTCCAGCTGTGAAGCGAGCCTCAGGATAAACACATAAAATACTCTCTGACACACACACATACACACTTGGCTCTTCCTTTTATCAAGAGACTAAAGCTGGAGCTGCTCTGCTTACAGTGAACAATAGAGTGACTGAAGAGATTTTTAAAATGTTTATCTAAGTTTTTACACCCAAACTGGCTGAAGTTCACGAACAGCAAATCTGAGGTTTACGAGAAAAGAAATCCCTCGCTCTCGTCACCACACGGCTGTGACCGCACACCGGGTAGCATCTGTTTGTCCAGGGTTACAGGAACAATATGACCGGATTCCTTTTTAGGGTGGATTTTCCTGACACTGCCTCACAGTGGTCCACTCTTTTTGGGGTGTGGTGGTGCTTTCTGACCACTGGGAACATCTCCAGCTCGCTCAAGCTGCTCGATGACAAATCGATGAATGTCTCGACCTGATGGAGAGCTCTAAATCTGTCAGACAAGTTCAAAAACTAGTCCCAGTGCACATATAGAAACAAGTCAATTATAAACTGCTTAATATGATGGGAAGTCCTGTCTCCCACTGGAAGTACATGTTCAGGACATCCAAAATGAAATAAAAGACATGAACTTCTGCAGGGAAGGAGCTGAAAGGACTGAACGGGAAACAGCATTTTTATAAAATAGACTATTTGAAGTCAGAAATGTTTGAGTTAAATGAGTTAACTCTGCAAAAGTCTGACTGACTGTCTGATACATGAGACGAAAATGATGTCAGCTGAGATGACGATCATCATGAGCCACAGTTGACATGTCTGAAGACACAAAAATTCAATAATTCAGAGAACGCCAAAAACACAACATTTAAAAGGCAAGTTCAGATTTTGTTTTACAGCAACATGATGTAGCAATTTGTTTTGTTTTTTTTGCCATTTGGCGTCCCGAGTTTCACAGTATAATTCTTTTACACACTGCTGTCATAAATATGGACAGTTGGACTCGTGTGTTTGTTATGATTATGATCAAAAACTAGGGAGTTGACAACTTTAAGAACACAGCCAAACATCGAGCAGGTGCAACAACAGCAGACACAGCAGCCAGCTAATATTACTTACAGCAGTCGGCCCAGACTTTTAAAAGTCACTCCCAGATTTACTCTTAGCTTCCTCCGTCAACGTCCTCTTCACTCTCTTCTCCTCTGCCATTATGTCCATGAAAGCTGCTCACTGCTGGGCCTGAAAACCTCTTCTTCTTCTTCCCAGGGGTCTAAAACACTTCCCCCGGTGGTCTGAGCTCAGAGTCCTGGGCAGCTAAGCTAATAAACTGAGCTAACATCAGCTAACAGCAGCTACAGTTGGCAGTTTACTTTACTGTCCATCAGGAAACTTTTATGTTAGAAAAGTTGCACAATGTCTCTCAAAATCTCGTCTCCCTCCTGAGGTCAACAAAAACGTCCTGGAGGTCTTGGTAAAACGCCCCTGGTGCTCTGCGAGAAACATTTCTGGCTATTCTTGAGCTCCTTCATCATATTCTGATGTTTGGTTTATGACAGTGTCGCGCAGCTCGGTTGTATAGTTAAGAGGAGTCCTGGTTTGGCCACAAGATCGCATTCCTGGTCGATGACTACACCACGATTGGCCGTGGAAATAAGTTGAAAGGAAGCTGTGGTCTGTATGAGAAGAATTTCAGTGAGTTAGAAATTTTATTGTGTGTTTGAGATGTTATGACAGTGTTCCCCCAAACAAAGTGTCAGGGTCGAATCATGATGTCAGCGGTACAAATCTGTGTAATGGATCTCTGATCCCTCCGCTACATCGAAGACTGAGAGCATCTGGTGTCGTGTTGTCGTCTGCAGGCTTGTTGTTTTTAACATCAGTCATGTGAAAGCAGACAGGATGTTTGTGCAGGATGAGCTCAGGGTTTTATTATGTATGGAAAGTATGGAAACTACTGTGTTTTTCAGGTCCAGCTCTGCACTGATGCTATAACATAAAATATAATGAAATATCACAGTTAAGAAGAATGATGGCTTCAGACTGAGGTGGTCCTGCTGTAACTCAGAGCAGAGTAAATCAAACCAGACACCTGCAGAGATAAAAAGGTGATGAATCTCAGAGTCTGCAAGCTGGACTTGATTTCAGCTGCAAGTCTGGAGATATTTTGTGTTGTTCTTGTTCTCCACTGAGAAGTATTGTGTGTAACAAAGCCAGAAATACTCACTGCAGCACCAAATGTGGATTAATCCGCCACTGAAAATAGTCCCCAACAAAGACTGTGGGATCATTTATGTTTAATAAACTTAACCTGCAAATATTCGTCCCTAATCTGTTTTACTACAGATTTTGCAGCGAACATTTCACCTTGCGTTCGTTGTGAACCCACGAACACGTAACATATTGTTTGGTTTTTTGGTCTTTTCATGAATTTGTTGGGAGGAAGGACACAAATGGAATAATGCCAGACTTCCTCCTCAATAATCAAGATCATAAAAATATATTTTATAAAATATTTTCGAAGCAGAAGTTATAAAGACAATATGGTGTTTTGATTTTGGAGTGGCCTGACGAAACTTGTTTAATATTCAAGATGATAAAAAATGATTTCCTTGATTTGTTGTTACAAAATACTAATATTTATGTAATGACATAGCTTCTGTGATAAATACAGTGTTATGAAATTAGCGGCTCGCTTACCTCATCATTAAAAGATCGTCTCATAAACAAAACAAGTTTCTCAGAATGGAGATTCAGCCAAATACCTAAAATACTGATGTAAATGTGATGCGATACTCTCTGTCATTTATCTCTTAGCTACCAGGCAAACTGTTTACACCCTCCATGAATGTGTTTACAGTGATGTTTCCATTCCGTGATATACTGCAGAGTTGTTTGCTCAGGATTTCCCACAGGCCTATTTGGATTCTCTTCCAGAGAAATGCTGAACTTACTCACGGATAAATAATGTAAATAGTTTGCTGACATTGTCCTCGGGAACTGCGGATCAGTCTCCAAAACATGACACACTGCGGATTGTTCTACATTTTAGAGTTTGCAGTCGAGTGTTTTTGGAAGACTGAGCGATGACAGCGGGGATAAATGATCACAGATTCAGAGACACGATGATTTCATGTTCGGATTTGCATTTTTATTTGATCTTTTGTAA
The DNA here is from genome assembly GCF_000972845.2 of Larimichthys crocea. Taxonomy (NCBI): domain Eukaryota; kingdom Metazoa; phylum Chordata; class Actinopteri; family Sciaenidae; genus Larimichthys; species Larimichthys crocea. The sequence continues at coordinate 22,211,369 of NC_040016.1, read as the reverse complement.
CTTTTTGTTCAAGCTGAATCCCCCCGACACTTGACGACAATGACTCACAGCTGGCATGTTTCTTGTCAACAGACACAGGTTGGAGGGAAGAAGACCAGCATCATCCTGCAGAAGTTGGACCCTGACACTCTGTACTCCGTCAACGTGGCCGCCGTGTATCCCACTGGCGTCAGCAAAGACATCGCTGGAGAAGGACAAACCAGTAAGGACGTCCAAAAAATCTGATAAATCTGACTGCATGTGCCTTTAGCCTTGAGTTTCGAACATTCTCATGATTTTAAGGTAAATTAAGGTGAAATGCTTAGGAAGTTGATGCGGTTCTGACCAAGGTTTGCTCAACTGTGATTGGTCCACTAAGTGAAAAGAAGCGGGACTTAATACGGGTTAGTTGCATTATCTGAAGTTGACGTTTGGGAGATACAAGAAGAAAACACCTGTATTTCTGCACCGTCAGAGCCTCTGGGTGGAGTAAGGAACCTTCAGGTGTTGAACCCAACTATGACCACCCTGAACGTACGCTGGGAGCCCGCCGAGGGCCGGGTGAAGGAGTACAAAGTCATATACACTCCTGCAGCCGGTGGACCTGAGAGCATGGTAGGACTAGTCAACCATTGGCTTCCTGTTGACTCACACTGTGAAGCCAAATGATTGACCTGTGTGGACACGTCCGTTCAGTGTTTGCACCTCTGCAGCCTGATATTACAAGTTTCAAGATTCTCTTTGATCCAGTCTTGCCTGTTGATAACAGCTAATCTAATGAAATATTTCACCGCAGACTAACCCGCTGCAACCAGTCTGTTAATGTTGGAGCATAACTGGACTGGGGGTCAATTGCATGGCTTTAAAGGCGCATTGAAAGCTCATGCTGCTGTTATCATCATCACTAACTTTCCGTGGTTATTTCTAGTTGCATGCTTGTTTTCTGTCCGGGTTTGGAAGCAGCTAATTTGTTTGTTAAATTCAGGAAACAGTATCCGCAGGCACAACCAACACCGTGCTGCAAGACCTGCAGCCCGACACCCTCTACACTGTTTCTCTGGTGCCGGTTTACGCTGCCGGAGACGGAAAGACAATGTCTGAAAATGAAAAGACAAGTAAGACTGAATTTGCTTCAGATGCATCATGTCATCATCGTGTGTTTTGTGTTACAACTCATCAGGGGGCATTAAGTTAGTCTTTAAATATGTGTTTGGAAACAAAGACATGAATCTAAAAAGAGCAACTCAACCACAAATTGTACAAAGGATCGTAAAAGTATCTAAATTAAATGAAACAAATGAACAACACCTTTATTCCAAAGACCAGTCAATGGCCTCGTTACTTCCTCCTGACTCAGGAACTCTAATAACCGACAGCTGAGAACGCTTTAAACATGAAACAGAAATCAAAATATTGGAATCATTACTCCAGAATCTTCAGATTTCAGGTCTTCATGACCCTGACCTGTCCTCTTGTTTAGGACCACTGGGAGCAGTAAAGAGCCTGGTGGTGACGGACCCAACCATGACCACCCTGAACGTACGCTGGGAGCCCGCTGAGGGCCTGGTGAAAGAGTACAAAGTCATTTACACTCCTGCAGCCGGTGGAGCTGAGAGCACGGTAGGACTTGTCAACCATCCGCTTTCTGTCAACTTGCAGCGTTAAAAAAACCTGAAGCCAAATGATTGACCTGTGTGAACACGTCCGTTCAGTGTTTGCACCTCTGCAGCCTGATATTACAAGTTTCAACATTCTCTTTGATCCAGTCTTGTCTGTTGATAACAGCTAATCTAATGAAATATTTCACCGCAGACTAACCCGCTGCAACCAGTCTGTTAATGTTGGAGCATATCTGGACTGGGGGTTATTGTTATCAGCACCACTAACTTTCCGTGGTTATTGAGTGTGCCTGCAGGAGCACACTCTTTAAAACCTCTCGGGCTTATTCTTCGTCTTCCGTTTCTTCTGTGTTTTTTTCGGTTCGCTTCTCCCCCCAGAGTTTTTGTCGCACATACACAAAACGGGTATCAAAACGACCGGCTCGGCCGGGAATCGATGGCTATGACTTTTCTAAGAGTTTCAGCAAACGGTTTTGGCAAAAATCGCCAAAAACAACACCAAAAAATGAATGGGTGTGTATTGCGAGAACTTTCCAGAGCTAGAGTGCGTGATGTCATCACTAGAGTGGAGGGGGAGAAAAAAAAGTCGTCAAAAAATAAATTTGTAAACTGCGACTGTGGCCGCAAATGTGAAGCTACAGACATAATTTATACATAGAAACGTAGAAAAATTTGAGGCGGTCGCAGTGACAACACTGTTGAAGCTGTCTCTGTTATAGTTTTGGCTCGCTACGTCCTAATTGATCGACTACTCCCCCCCACAGCTTTATAGACTCCCATGTTATTTTGAGAAGAGATTTTTCCGGAAGGAGCAGGGAGCACCTGTGCTTGCTCTGACTCCTAAGGCCAAAGTTTATACAATTTTCGCCTGAAACTTGACAAGGACATGGTCCACGAGACGAGGATTCTTGTGGTCATTTCGGATTTTGGTTTGAGGCATACCTTATAGGTTGTTTTTGGCCACCTTCGAGGGGGATCATTTAGAGATTTACTGTGCATCTCAGTGGGAAAGACAGAGCATGCAGCACCTGTGTCTAATTACTCTGACCTGTAGCCCACCCTGGTTGCTTGGCAACCTCAAGCATGCCTTTGACTAACTTTTTTGAAGTCTCTGTATGATATCAGACTATCAAGACTACATTTTTAATGTCGGCCATTTTATCCTTGTCTCTCGCAGACACAAACACAGACACCTGGATAGAGAGACAGACACACAACCAACAAACAGACAGACAGAACAAGCACACATGCATGCACACACACACACACGACAAGTTTTTCAAAACAAGAGTCCCTTCAAAATAAAAGCCCATTAAAAAGGCAATGATGACACAGCTTGTTGTATTAATACTGAATTTTCTAGTTATTAGTTGCATCCTTGTTTTCTGTCCGGGTTTGGAAGCAGCTAATTTGTCTAATTTGTTTGTTAAATTCAGGAAACAGTATCCGCAGGCACAACCAACACCGTGCTGCGAGGCCTGCAGCCCGACACCCTCTACACTGTTTCTCTGGTGCCGGTTTACCCTGCTGGAGACGGAAAGACAATGTCTGAAAATGGAAAGACAAGTAAGACTGAAATTTATTTCAGATGCATCATGTCATCATGGTGTGTTTTGTGTTACAACTCATCAGGGGGCATTAATTTAGTCTTTAAATATGTGTTTGGAAACAAAGACATGAATCTAAAAAGAGCAACTCAACCACAAATTGTACAAAGGATTGTAAAAGTATCTAAATTAAATGAAACAAATGAACGACACCTTAATTCCAAAGACCAGTCAATGGCCTCGTTACTTCCTCCTGACTCAGGAACTCTAATAACCGACAGCTGAGAACGCTTTAAACATGAAACAGAAATCAAAATATTGGAATCATTACTCCAGAATCTTCAGATTTCAGGTCTTCATGACCCTGACCTGTCCTCTTGTTTAGGACCACTGGGAGGAGTGAAGAACCTGGCGGTGACGGACCCGACCATGACCACCCTGAACGTACGCTGGGAGCCCGCTGAGGGCCGGGTGAAGGAGTACAAAGTCATTTACACTCCTGCAGCCGGTGGACCTGCGAGCACGGTAGGACTTGTCAACCATCCGCTTCCTGTCAACTTGCACTGTGCAGCGTTAAAAAAACCTGAAGCCAAATGATTGACCTGTGTGGACACGTCCGTTCAGTGTTTGCACCTCTGCAGCCTGATATTACAAGTTTCAACATTCTCTTTGATCCAGTCTTGCCTGTTGATAACAGCTAATCTAATGAAATATTTCACCGCAGACTAACCCGCTGCAACCAGTCTGTTAATGTTGGAGCATAACTGGACTGGGGGTCAATTGCATGGCTTTAAAGGCGCATTGAAAGCTCATGCTGCTGTTATCATCACCACTAACTTTCCGTGGTTATTTCTAGTTGCATGCTTGTTTTCTGTCCGGGTTTGGAAGCAGCTAATTTGTCTAATTTGTTTCCAGGAAACAGTATCCGCAGGCACAACCAACACCGTGCTGCGAGGCCTGCAGCCCGACACGGTCTACACTGTTTCTCTGGTGCCGGTTTACCCTATCGGAGACGGAAAGACAATGTCTGAAAATGGAAAGACAAGTAAGACTGAAATTTATTTCAGATGCATCATGTCATCATCGTGTGTTTTGTGTTACAACTCATCAGGGGGCATTAAGTTAGTCTTTAAATATGTGTTTGGAAACAAAGACATGAATCTAAAAAGAGCAACTCAGCCACAAATTGTACAAAGGATCGTAAAAGTATCTAAATTAAATGAAACAAATGAACGACACCTTTATTCCAAAGACCAGTCAATGGCCTCGTTACTTCCTCCTGACTCAGGAACTCTAATAACCGACAGCTGAGAACGCTTTAAACATGAAACAGAAATCAAAATATTGGAATCATTACTCCAGAATCTTCAGATTTCAGGTCTTTATGAGTGCCCTGACCTGTCCTCTTGTTTAGGACCACTGGGAGGAGCGAAGAGCCTGCTGGTGACGGACCCAACCATGACCACCCTGAACGTACGCTGGGAGCCCGCTGAGGGCCTGGTGAAGGAGTACAAAGTCATTTACACTCCCGCAGCCGGTGGACCTGCGAGCACGGTAGGACCGGTCAACCATCCGCTTTCTGTCAGCTTGCACTGTGCAGCGTTAAAAAAACCTGAAGCCAAATGATTGACCTGTGTGAACACGTCCGTTCAGTGTTTGCACCTCTGCAGCCTGATATTACAAGTTTCAAGATTCTCTTTGATCCAGTCTTGCCTGTTGATAACAGCTAATCTAATGAAATATTTCACCGCAGACTAACCCGCTGCAACCAGTCTGTTAATGTTGGAGCATAACTGGACTGGGGGTCAATTACATGGCTTTAAAGGCGCATTGAAAGCTCATGCTGCTGTTATCATCACCATTAACTTTCCGTGGTTATTTCTAGTTGCATGCTTGTTTTCTGTCCGGGTTTGGAAGCAGCTAATTTGTGTAATTTGTTTTTCAGGAAACAATACCTGCAGGCACAACCAACACCGTGCTGCGAGGCCTGAAGCCTGACACCCTCTACACTGTTTCTCTGGTGCCGGTTTACCCTGCCGGAGACGGAAAGGCATTGTCTGAAAAGGGAAAGACAAGTAAGACTGAAATTTGCTTCAGATGCATCATGTCATCATCGTGTGTTTTGTGTTACAACTCATCAGGGAGCATTAAGTTGAAATGAATGAAACAATAATCAAAATATTGGAATCATTACTCCAGAATCTTCAGATTTCAGGTCTTTATGAGCACCCTGACCTGTTCTCTTGTTTAGGACCACTGGGAGCAGTGAAGAACCTGATGGTCACGAACCCGACCATGACCACCCTGAACGTAAACTGGGAGCCCGCTGAGGGCCGGGTGAAGGAGTACAAAATCATTTACACTCCAGCAGTCGGTGGAGCTGAGAGCATGGTAGGACTGGTAGGACAACCATCGGCTTCCTGACGGTGCAGTGCAGCGTTAAAAAAACCTGAAGCCAAATGATTGACCTGTGTGAACACGTCCGTTCAGTGTTTGCACCTCTGCAGCCTGATATTACAAGTTTCAACATTCTCTTTGATCCAGTCTTGCCTGTTGATAACAGCTAATCTAATGAAATATTTCACCGCAGACTAACCCGCTGCAACCAGTCTGTTAATGTTGGAGCATAACTGGACTGGGGGTCAATTGCATGGCTTCAAAGGCGCATTGAAAGCTCATGCTGCTGTTATCATCACCACTAACTTTCCGTGGTTCCGTGGTTCTAGTTGCATGCTTGTTTTCTGTCCGGGTTTGGAAGCAGCTAATTTGTCTAATTTGTTTGTTAAATTCAGGAAACAGTATCCGCAGGCACAACCAACACCGTGCTGCGAGGCCTGCAGCCTGACACCCTCTACACTGTTTCTCTGGTGCCGGTTTACGCTGCCGGAGACGGAAAGACAATGTCTGAAAAGGGAAAGACAAGTAAGACTGAAATTTATTTCAGATGCATCATGTCATCATCGTGTGTTTTGTGTTACAACTCATCAGGGGGCATTAAGTTAGTCTTTAAATATGTGTTTGGAAACAAAGACATGAATCTAAAAAGAGCAACTCAACCACAAATTGTACAAAGGATTATAAAAGTATCTAAATTAAATGAAACAAATGAACGACACCTTTATTCCAAAGACCAGTCAATGGCCTTGTTACTTCCTCCTGACTCAGGAACTCTAATAACCGACAGCTGAGAACGCTTTAAACATGAAACAGAAATCAAAATATTGGAATCATTACTCCAGAATCTTCAGATTTCAGGTCTTTATGAGCGCCCTGACCTGTCCTCTTGTTTAGGACCACTGGGAGCAGTGAAGAACCTGGCGGTGACGGACCCGACCATGACCTCTCTGAAAGTGAACTGGGACCCGGCTGACGGAGCTGTTCGCCTGTACAAGGTCTTCTATATTCCCGCTACTGGTGGCCTCGAGGAGATGGTGAGACTCTTTTACGCCCGTCTTCAGCCAGCCAGCCAGGAGACCAAACGTCTATATGACATTTTATTTATAATCTTTTTAAACAGGAACAAGTTCCTGCCGGCACCACCAACATCATCCTGAGGAACTTGCAGCCCGACACGCCGTACACGGTGTCTGTGGTGCCGGTCTACCCTGTCAGGGAGGGAAAGCGCCAGTCAGAGAACGGAAAGACATGTAAGTGTTTTTATGTAACCAGTCAACTTGAAACGTGATTGGATTGTCGTAAAGTTAGCCAACAACAACGATCCTCCTTCTGCTCCCAGTGCCTTTGAGCGGAGTGGGCAACATGAGGGTGACCAACCCGACCATCACCACTCTCACCGTGTCCTGGAATCCTGCTGACGGCAACGTTCAGGGCTACAAAGTGATCTACGTTCCTGTCGATGGAGGACTGGAGATTGTGGTGAGATCCTAAATCTTCCTAGTTTAGTTTAGAGAAACATCCATTCATCAATTGAATTCAACAAACAAATAGAATCATTTGAAGCTACAGATTGGTTTAGATCAGCTATCTGGAGTCAAGTTGAACTTAAGTCGAGTCAACTTGGGTTTAATTGAGTTAATATAACAAATATAATAAATGAGTTGAGTCAGGTTTATTTTATTGAATTCAATTAACTTGGTTTGAGTCGAGTAAACTTGGGTCAAGTTAACTTGAGTTGGGTTAACTTGAACTGAATCAAGTAAACTTGAGTTAACTCGGGTTTCTTTAGGTTAACTTGAGCTGAGTCGAGTTAACTTGAGTTTAGTTTGGTTAAGACAGTTTGAGTTATTTCGAGTCAAGATGCGTTGAATTACCTTGGATTGAGCTGAGTTAACTCGAGTTAAGTTAATTCAAGGTGAGTTGATTCGGGCTAACTTAAATCAAGTTAAGCTCGGTTGAGTTAACTTGAGTTCAATCGAGTTGAGTTAGTAAGTTAACTTAAGGTGAGTCGAGTTAGGTAACTTGAGCTGAATTGAGTTCACTTGAGTTAACTTGGGTTTCTTTGAGTTAAGTCAACTTGAGTTTAGTGTGGCTAAGACAGTTTGAGTTAATTCCAGTCAAGATGCACTGAGTTACCTTGGATTAAACTGAGTTAACTTGAGTTAAGTTCATTTAAGGTGAGCTTAAGCTAAGTCAAATCAAGTTAATTTGAGTTTAAAAGTTATTTTGAGCTCAGTCGAGTTAATTTTACTTGGGCTGAGTTAGGACAATTTAAACTAAATTTACTGGAGTTGATTTGATTTCAGTTCTTCGGTAAACTAAATTTGAACGATCACTGCTGCAGAAGAAACAGAACGACTGAGAAGATAATGAAGGAAATTAAGCTGATTTAATAAAAGACCAGACAAACATACTGACGACGACACAAGTAGAACATTTAGATCGTCATCATGCTTCAGCCGATACACTCTTTTTACTCACGGCTGGATATCAGCCCGTCATTGTTGACCTGAGGAGTTCTGGAGGCTTTTAGACTGAGATCATCTTTCATCAACACACATGTACAAAACTGAGTCCAGACCGGTCCTCTTCAGTTCTTTTAAAGCTGTTTAAGTTTGTTGCTGGATTACTTTTGAAACCTGATCTGGAAAATGATCAAGTTTGAAATGTCTTTGGCACGTGGCGTCACGTTGTTAACACCCTTCCACTCGAGTGTTTTTAAACATGAAAAATAGATTCTGGACAAACGTTTCAGTGCTCGCTGTAAAAACAAGAATATAGGTTAAATTTCCAGAAGCACCGTCAAATATAGACAAAAGTCACAAGTTTCACAGCAGAAGTTAATAAAAAAGCTGTCAGACTTTGTTTGAACTGTCGTTCTTCTTAAAAGCAACAAAACGATCAAGGCCATCAGCGGGGATTTAGTGATGTCATGCCGTTTGACAGGATAATCCCATCATGCATTTGCCACACAAAAGCATCTAAATCCCTTCACCAAAGAGCATCTGTCATCGTCTTTTCAGAGAATAAGTAAATCCTGTTAATCAGACACCTGCCGTTGGTTTTCAGAGTGCAGAGAGCCATGAAATAACAGCTCACAGCTGATGCTTTGGCTGCTCGTGTTTGTCTCTGCTGATGACATAAGTTTTACACCCAATTAGTACGTCAAAGTTAATTTACAGAGGACTCTGAAACTTCTTTACCAGAGGAATTCTGAACACTGTTCATGTGGGTTTCATATGTTGCTTCTGCGACCAGGAAGAAACTGCACGTCCTAGAATAACTGGAATAATTTGAGTTACAGTTTGACGTCCGTCCAAGTTCAAGGAAATTTGTAAAATCCACACAGACAGCGTATGAAATAAAGAATGTTACACAGAAATAACTCAGCTAAATCAATATTACAGCCGTAGTTACCTTATGAATAAACATTTTGTTTTAAAAGTTACATTTTCTTCTAATTTCATGGTTGATTGATCAAGTTTTTACCACATTTAAAATTTAAGTGAAGTAAAATGTTAGTTTTTTTCCCCCTGTGCTATAAAAAAGGTGTGATGGATCAAATTATTATGGAAAAATATCACATTTTTAAGTTGAAAAACTGTCTTATTGTTTTTAAACGTCTGTACTGCTCTAAAAAAGTTTTTTGGAAAATGTTTGCGCTTTAGCACAAAGCCAGGGCCACCTGCAGCGAGGACTATAGCCTCCACACACGGGGCGGCTGCTTAACCCACTATGCTACCGACCGCCCCCCTCAAGGGAGGTTTTGTCTTTCCCCCTGCTGGAGGTCAAAGCTTGCAGCTCAGTAGGAATTTAACCCCTCGTTATGAAGGGTAGTTTGCAAGTTCACCACGTGTGTCTTTGCAGGAGCAAGTGTCAGAGAGTACCACCAAAACCATCCTGGACAAGCTTCTACCGGATACTCGTTACACCATCACCGTGGTCCCGGTCTACGCTGAGGGAGACGGGCCGAGCCTGTCTGATGTCGGGAAGACAAGTGAGTACCTCCGAGAAATCATTAAACAGATCATTTCCCCTCCCAGTCTTATTGAACTAGTGTGAACATGTGAAAAAGTTTCTTTGGCGCCCAACGTTGGAACAAACGGCCCCCTGGACACCACTCACCTTTGATCAGGCAGCAGCTGTGTGACGCTCACACCCAAGTACTGAACTGACTTCCTGTTTGGTGTTTCCCGCTCAGAGCCGCTGGGTTTCGTGAGGAACCTCCAGGTTACGGATCCCACCACCAGCACCCTGAACGTCCGCTGGGAGCCCGCTGAGGGAAACGTTCGCGAATACATCGTGATCTGGGTGCCTGTCGCTGGAGGAGAGCAGGATGTGGTAAGACTGCGCCTACGCCATGATTTTTTACTAAGAAAGGAGACAGTCAATGGCAGAACAGTCAGCAGAACTCTGCCAGTTTTATGTTACTGTCAAGATTTGCCAGTTCCAGATGTTGGACTTTTACCAGGAGCTTCGTCCATGCTTCATTAGTGCCTTGGTTTTTATGACTGCCTGAAAATGTGAAATGAGATATGTTTGTTCTAATTCAAACCACTTTCAGGCATTTTAGCTACCTTAAAACAAAGTGATTGTTCAGAAGAGCCGTATTAACCTTTATTCAACCGGGTAAAAACAGACCCTTATTTATTTTTATTACTGTAACTCCATCTGTCTTTTACTGTGCTCAGAGTTTCTTTGAGCTGTCGGTTCACTGTGATTAATGTGCTGTTCAGGAAAAACAAGCCAAAGTGACAACGTGGCAGAAATGCATAAAAACACAAACGAGATCAAATGAACGAAATGTTTCTTCGTCAACTTCTTCTTCTTCTTGAAGTAGGTCGTGTGAATCTGCACAGAAGTTAAATCTCTTAAAGTGAGAACTGTTCGGATCGCCACCACACCGCAAAGAAAAAGTAATATATCACGTTTAAGAGAGCAGGTACTGTTCTGTGTTCTGGCCTCAGATTCTCGTTCTCGTAACCCGAATGGAGAATTTCCAGTATCGTCAGATGATTGCGCTTGTTTCCAAGGCAGTTTCATGCAAGAACTTTCTTTACTTGTTCTGGAAAAATGTACAATATCAAGTTATCAAAGGACTGAATGCCGCTGGATGACGATGTTGCCTTTTTAAAATCTACATTTACTTACAACTAATGGAAAACATTTGACGTGATTGTGGGACAGTTTGACTAAGTTCCAAGCGTTTTCTTGAGGGGGTCTGTTTCATTACCGTCAAGATTATGTCACTTGGTTTATGAAATGAATGATTTAGTTTGGAAACAGCTGAGGTTATCTTAGCTTATTGGCAGGTTTCCTGACCTATTATTAAATTAAACAGACAAAGAGCTAATTTATATTTGCAGCAGAAGACTGAAGAATGCATTCAAAGCAAGGCACATGCCAACTCGGTGGTTTTGCTCGAAGGGCCAGAATCTTTCTGCTCAAATCCATCTTTATCTCTGAGCTTCTACTGTTCCTGTTGCTGAGCTGCACAAAGAAAGTTACCGACTGATGCTGCATCCAAAAAAACTGGGCTCACAACAGCCTGAACTGTGACATCGCTCAGCCCAAGAGTCTTTGTGCCTCTGCCAAACGTCTCTTTTCTTGATAATGTCTTTTCTAAGAATTCCCCACGTCCTAGAGTTCGCCCAGTTCAAAGTTGTTTCTCTTCCTCCTCCAACCAGGACCAGGTGTCTGGAACCACCACCTCCACCGTCCTGAAGAACCTGGAGCCGAACACCGAGTACACCGTCACCGTCGTGCCTGTCTACCATGAGATGGAGGGCAAATCTCAGTCCGAGAACGGGAAAACGAGTGAGTCTGGGGATAGATTTGTAGCTATGGGACGTGACTTGGACTTTCAGAGAAGAACAAGGCTGAGCCAACTCATCTCGCTCAATGAATAGAATAAAGTCAAATACAAGTTTATTGCCTACGGGGGACCTTGAGCTCACCAAGACCTAATAAAGACGAACACACACAGACTGACAGGACACTATAAAGTATATAAAGTAGAGCATAGAGAGTCTAACAGGTCAGTTTGTAGAGTTAAAAAAATGCAGATTACATTTGAAAGACTTCAAAACAACAGAAATACTTTCTGTGTGACAACGTGATGGAGCAGCTAACTCATCAGGCAGCAAGTTGATTTAAAAATTCAGCAATTGTCAGATCATCCTAAATCATGAAGGGTTGCTGTAATAGAGACTAATTTGGATGCTGTAGATTTATCCGCCACGATGAGTTATAGGACCATAAACATTGTAGAATTAGTGTCAGGAACTCTTTGAAAACACTGTAAAACATGTGTGTTTATTTTTGCCACCACGTCCATTTGTGCTGATGCTTGACGTTTGTGAGATCTGTTTCTGTGCGTGGGAACAGTTTCCTTTCAGAGCTTCAGCTGCTGTTTGTGTGCCGTGTGAGACTAAAAGTCAAGTTATTATTTAAACCCAAACCACGATCTCTCCCTAATCCAGACAAGGCTGTTTTGTTTCCTCGATTAAGTCTAAAAATTAAGAAAATCATTGTTGATTTTGGCTTCACACGGGACACGAACCTTGCTCTCCTGCCTGAAAGTGACTTCCTCAACACTTTGTGAAGCTCTTTAAAACCACAAATGTAACCAGCAGATGAGCGTCGAACTCAACAAGACAAAGGTGCATGTCGGAGAGTTTGCAAATGTCGACAAGACCAATAATAACCCAACGAGTCAACCTGACCACAAACTAACTTTAAGCACAGCTGATCCAGCATTCAACTTATCAGAGTCAACATTATCATCCCATTTGAGCGTCTATCTTAGTGGGTCGCAGGTTTTGTTGAACTTTTAACTTTCTGAGAAAATAGACAAATATAGAGCGAGCCTGGGGTCCAGCGTTGAGCGAACAGTCCTCAAACTATTTGTAACTTCATGGACAAATAACGTAACTGCTCCTCCTCCTCAGATCCTTTGGGTGGAGTGAAGAACTTGCAGGTGATTGACCCGACCATCAGCTCTCTGACGGCCCGTTGGGAACCAGCCGTGGGCAACGTCCGCAGCTACAAGGTCTTCTACACGGCTGAACCCGGAGGAGAAGAACGAATGGTACAAACTTTGGTGTTTTTACAGTTTCAGACTGATTTGAAGATTCTCGTACGCCGTCTGCAGCCTTGAAATGTTTCAGCTCTGCTCTGTGGACATTCTCACCTATATTAGATTAAGTTGTTATCGTTATTATCAAGGTATTTTAACCCCCCCCTTCCCCGAAACAGGAGGAAGTGTCAGCAGGAACCACCACCACTACCCTGAGGAACTTGGATCCCAATACTGTCTACAATGTGGTCGTTGTTCCCGTCTACCCAGATGTGGAGGGCATACGGGAGGCAGAGAAGGGAAAGACAAGTGAGTGACTCAGCATCTTAGCTCTCGTCCACGTGGTAGACGGAGCTCACAGAGTTGGCATTGTTCAGAAAATCAGGCCTGACATGCTTTGTGTTGGATTGTTTGCGTCAGATGGGAGACGGGAATTTATTCGAGAGCCAACAAATGCGTCACCTATCTGATGCTGATGCACCCTGCAGGTCCATAAAATCAATTTTTAAAGGATCATTATGTTTGTCGGCCTTTAAAGACCCCACGAAATATCATCTTTCCTTCATTAATGTTGTTTTTCTTGTTGAAAGACAATCGTGCATCTCTCCCTCATGTCATTAGACGGACTAAGATGGAAGGAAAATATGTAAATGAGGGGAAATGTGGAAGCAGTTAAGAGAACTGAAATGTCCCGGAGCTCCATCGGCTCTTTAAAAACTGTGTCCACCTTCGTTAGACGGACACAATACATTTTCATATCAATTTCATGATGTTACTCGCTTGAACTGGTTAGGTAATTTCTCCCTGTTGGTGCATTCAAAGATCACTTTACAACCAAAGAGCTAGTGTTGACATGACATAGAACAAAGATCAAACTCAGTGTTTCATACACGAAACTGGTTAGCACGGTGGACGACTGATCCGCCACATTACAACTCGCAAATGAAGCCCAGCCGACGTAGCAGCAACAGATTATTGTATTACTGTGTGATGTAACTCCTCTTGCTTTCCCTCAAGTTAATAAATATCTTCTAAAGCTCGGACAGGCGCTCTTTATTTCAAGCAAAGTGGTGCGACTCCACGAAATACCCTTTAAAACTCGCACACCACCAGGACTTGAGGCGAAATCCTTTGATTGACGTCTTCCTCTCAGCCGAGCTGATAGATATAAATATAATCTTTTCAGCAGCTGACTCACCACCGCAGCATTACAGCACTACAACAACATATCTCTGAGAAAAAATCGACTTTTTCTATGTCAGAGTACTGAAATGAACCCAAACCGGTGGCTGCCTGGAGGACAGGAACTCCGTCTGAAAACCTTCCAGTAATGTGAAGTAAACTTTTGTAGTTAATGAACCAAAACAAGAGAAACAAGAAAACCACCCATGCGCTCCTTTAAGACTGAGTACAGACTTTGTGTATCTGAACATTCGTGGCTCACAAAGAATACCAGAAAGTTGAGGCAACCTCTGATCCATCTGGACAGTCCTGATGTGGTAAACCACCCATCTGGTGCGCCCCGCAGGATAAAACAAAAGCTAAAGATTATTTGCAGCAGTAAAAAAACTAAAAAACATCTTGATAGGGACGTTTATGCCTCATATAATATGGGGAAGTTTAGAAAAGACACTCCTCTGTGATTGACAGCCGCCCTGACAAACATCTGGACTGTCCTGATGAGGTGAACCCCACCCATCCGATGCTCCCTGCATGATAATTCTTCAGACTGTGACGGGTCTCCATCTCTCTTTCAGAGCCTCTGGGTGGAGTGAAGAACCTGCAGGTGATCGACCCCACAACCAACTCCCTCAGGGTCCGCTGGGAGCCGGCCGAGGGCGACGTCAGGCAGTACCAGATCATCTACGTCCCCGCCGCCGGAGGAACCGAGACCATGGTTGGTGTTTTCTGTTGGGATAATAACATTAATTCTACTCTGCTTCCTCTAAAGCTTCTTATACTTGTTAACTTTGTTCTTTGTTCTTTTAAATGAGCTGATTAAACCGGGTCTATTGAGCAGCTGTTCTGGAGCTTTTGATTGGATCTCCAGATCTTCCTTCAAAGCTGAAATTTATATGCCAGCATGGACAAGAAATGTGGGGAGATAGAGATGGGGGAAAGAGCCACAGGTCGAATTCGAACCCTGGGCCGCCGCGGCAAGGAATGAGTCTTCGTACTTAAAGTTAAACGACACCCCAAGAAATGGAAATTTGAGCATTGAGCAATCATTGACCTGTCCTTTTAAACAAGAACAAGCAGAAGAATTAATTTCTATTCATACGGTGCCAAATCATGACTTTCGTCCTCTCATGACCCGACAATTCCCACCATGAGGAAGCACTTGGCGGCGGTGGCAGAAGAAGACACTCTTTAGTGAAGATTGAAGCCAAAAATAAGAAGAGAGCTCTTTTGTTTCCTTTGAACTTCACTGACCTCTACAGACAAACATCATTCCAGTCCACAGAACTTCTTTTTATTTTGTTTTCCAAGTTTCCAAAGATAGCAAACATGTCTGCATGCCTGAATGTGTCAGAAATGTTGCACACGATGTCCGCCTGACAATGTTGAATAACCATCATTCAGCTTCAAGACAAGATGACAGCAACATATAAATAATACTATCGGACATTAAAGCGACATTTGTCCGTGGCCGAGCTTCCTTCACAGTCGTGTTATCTTGTCCGTTACAGACTACAGTATCCGGCATGTCGACCAACACGGTGCTGAGAGAGCTGCGGCCCGACACCGAGTACAAAGTGACGCTGGTGCCTATTTACCCGGACGCCGAGGGGAAACGTATGTCGGAGAACGGGAAGACAAGTGAGTCAGCCAAAGCTGAGCAGCTGTAACCACATCTGGATCACCAAGAGCCAGAACTTGTCTTAGTTGGTCTGAGCACGCAGACCGCAGATAATCCGCTTATCGAGTCTGAAAATCAAGATGCTGACAGCTCTTGTAACTTAATTTTCTTTACTTGTTTTGAAGATAATGTGATTTCAGACGATGAAAAATTATTGTTTTGCACATAAGAAATGTGAAAGCATCAAAGAAAAGCAGTTTGTTTGGAGGCATAACAACGCACTAACGATAATCTGCAGTAATGACAGGAGCAGGAAGTTTACACAGTCAAAGAAAAGTATTTTGAAAGTCACTTTCCTGTGATTGACACTTGACATCGGGCTTGTTGAACCTCCCTGTGGCGGTAACCCTCCACACATCTGTTGCCCCGTTGAGGTCAAGCTGAGTTATTTGTAGCTGCTGGTCTGACTTGTCTGAGGCTGTAACTCAAACAGGAAACTGACAATCATGTAATGGCTGTGTGGTGTGTTGACAGAGGCTCTGGGCGGAGTGAAGAACCTGCAGGTCACTGATCCCACCACCAGCTCCCTCAAGGTGCGCTGGGAGCCGGCGGAGGGCAACGTCCGCCAGTATCGCCTCTTCTACGTTCCCGCATCCGGAGGCGCGGAAGACATGGTGAGACTTCAGAGTGACCGAGCCGATCCACGGCTTCATTCAGTCCATGATGTGAAACAAGAACTGTTATAATCCTGTTTTTTTTTTTTATGCGTGAGCAGGAGCAGGTGTCAGGCGGCACCACCAACACCGTACTGAGGAACCTGCTGTCCGACACTCCCTACACCGTGACGGTGGTTCCAGTTTACCCAGAAGGAGAAGGTCTGCGCCAGACTGAGAAGGGAAAGACACGTAAGTCCTCGACTCACGTCTGATCAGATCAGGTCTAGATCGTACTATTGAGATCTAACAGTTCCAACCATGAGCAAGCACCTTGCAACATAGACAAGGAAAAACTTCCTTTAAGAGCAGAAACCTCGAGCTGAACCCGGATGAACATGTGCTGTGATTGGTTTCAGGGCAGGCTTTCAAATTAGTTTAGCACCTCCGTGCTCACAAAAACATTAACGTAAGCGTCATAAAAGTGACACATATGATATCGTGATTTCTGACATCTGTCTTTAGAAAGCAACTTTTTAAAAGTACAAAAACTTTTAATCTAAGGCTGTGGGGGAATGTTTTTAAGACTTGTTTAATCCAAGGACGAAATCTTCTTTGAAGCCTTTTCGCTTGTAAAAGTGAAACGTGAAATAGTTCCATTAAAGCGGAACATAAATCCCACATTTGTCCAAATATCACCCGCACAGTCTTTCTGATGTCGAATGTAAAATCCTGTGACACCGGATTCTTGGCCGATGATTTAATCCTCCTCGAACACAAGTCGTTAATTTAAATTGGACTTTAAGGCTGATTTACTCTAAAAGATAAAAAACAAATAAAGCAACGAACAGAAGAAAACAGATGATGGTAAATATATCGATATCATTCAGTGTTTGAGTCATCTGAGGTCGTTAAGACTGGGAGAATTAAAGTTTAGCATCTTTAACATCTGTGTTTTTGATGTTTAAACCGCTTAAAGCGTTTTTTAAAATGACAGCAGACTTCTGTTGAGCTTCCCTCGAGCAAGACTTTTAATCATCTCCTCCAGCAGTGAAGTAAAGTCACAGTTGCTTACAGTTCTTTCTATATATATATGAATGTAGGTACTGTATACAGAAAGAAAATCAGAATCGAGCACAATCGTCTGTTGTTTAAAGGTTATCGTAGGCAACTTAGTTTATTGAAGACGATTTGAATCTTTCGGTTTCCTCAAGAAACTAAACTAGTCGACTCGAGTCTTTGCAGACTTTTCACTCAAATACAGATTTAAAATCACGTTTTAGCTGAAGTCTTGGAGAGTCTTTGTGCTCATCAGTTTGGAGTTTTGTTGTTGATACATGAGCAGGAATGTTACCACAGACAGCCGCTTCATTTTCCCACAAATATATAAATACTGAAATACAGGCTCTATCAGTTTAGTGTTACTTTGGCGATAGACAGTGACTTTATTTAAATGAAAGTCTTCGGGACTGATGTAACCGTGATGAATGTTGAGTACGTTTGCTTTCCTGAAGTGAACCTGAAACTGATCCTCCTCTGGACTGAATCACTTTGACTTTGACAAGAGAAACATCTTTATAGACAAACAGCAGTATCTTCCAGGTGAGCCCTGAACCCCAGTGGAAAAACTAGAATTTGCCAAACCCCCTAAACCTCCCCTCATGGATGAATGGATGGAACAAAAAGCTGTAGAGTTCTTTCAGACTGATGGATGTCTGAAAATAAAACCAAGATAATGTGGAGTGTAGAAACTACAGTTGGGTTGAGAGAACCGTCGAGTTGCTGGTTCTGGTGTGGTTTGACGTCCCGTTGAGCACGTCGGTTTCGTTTCTTGCCCAGACGGTATGCCATGCTCAGTCAGCAAAAATGCATCTTAGGGTTTTTTTAATTGGGGCACAACCGCTGCAGTGGGTAAACACAAACCTCAATATTTTATTTCCTGTCAGGTTAGTTTGGAGGCTTTCTTTGTCGAGTCATCCAGATGTAATGTGATGCACTTTGTAAGTTTGTGTTTGTGGAAAGTTTACATCCAACTAAAAGTCTTTTTATTGGTTGGTTTTGAAGCATTGTATATACTACGCCATAATGCACCAGTCAGGGGACACGTTTGGCTTTTGGCAACTTAACGGTGCTGGTTTTTTGGTGGTTTGATTGCGACATGTATTGGGCATTTGGACTTTTGCCGCCGTGTTTCTGCAACATAATCCTCTGAGATGAGACCTCGTCTGGTAACCCACTGTGGAGGTCAGTTTAACTTTAAATAACATGTTAACCGTGCAGTGTTTGTGCTCTGTTAAACCTTCAAACCTTTGTGGATTTATTACTCAGAACTTGTGTCAGTTTGTTTGTTTAACCTTGGAATAGTTCTTCACCCTTCTTGGTTGGGGTTCAGGGCTTGGGTGAGTTTTTGCTTAGCCAGCGTAGAGATGATTGGTTGGGGTTTTGGATAAGTTTGTTCTCAGGTCAGTGGTTTTCAACGAGCCCCTGGACAGACGTGGATGACCGGTTGAAAGAATCTGATTTATGGAGGAAACAAAAGAGTTTATTGAAGCGTATCGTACCAACCTTTATTTCTTTAAAATTCAAACTTGCTTCTTTTGGCTGTGCATGCTGCACAACTCTCCAGCTTCATTCACCAGGTTTTCTTGTGTCTGAGGTTGTTTCTAGCTTCTTTGAATACAAGAACCAAGTGTGGTGTACCGGAGAGCAGTTGTGTCTGATGTGTTTGAATTGTTTTTGACTTGTACTCTTGCTCACACGGGTCGGTTCCATTAGTTTGAAAAGGTTGTGTGTACACATTTCAGCACTGACACTTTAATTTATTAAGAATGACAGCGAGGACGCTTTAGTGTTGGCTTCAGCAAGAGGAACACCTGTCTGCTGGTACTCATTGTGTCAGTCAGTCAGTCCGTCATTGAATCTGAGCCTGTGTTGTGACTTTAACGATCTTTTATGACTCTGTAACTCAGTCCAGTTTTAGTGTTTGTGTCCTAGAAGAATTCTTTGACATTTTGTCCTGACTAAAACATTTTGAGTCCAAAAGGAAGAAAAATAACCTCAATAAAACGATTAATAACACAAAATTAGATCAAGGTTATGTAATATCTGAAGGAAATAAGGTTTATTTTGTCCTTGGATGATAGAAGTTAAACTTTCTCACAGACTTTGTCCTCCATATTTTAGCGGTATTAATAACATTTTTTTGATAAAGTTATACAACATTTGGAGAAAAGTTCTCTGGAGGTTTTTCCCTCACCGTCTACCTACTGCATCTAGTTTTGTTTTATTGGGTAAAGCTCCAAATACCGAGGGGGATATGCACATCTGGTTTGGTTTAAAAAGGAAGTTAAGGGCTTTTGCATAAACCCAAAAACTGTGCTACTTCTCTCCACATACACTATAAAACGACTCTGCTGCAGGAGACTTTTGCTGCACTCAGCGTTTGAGTTCAACCTCGAGTCTTGAGTGTGATGTAGTGCGTCCCACTGCAAAGGCAATTTATTCTTCCATTAAATGTTGATAAAAGCCAGAGATTCTGTAAGTTCCTCCAACAAAAATCAACTCGTTCTAATTCTGAGCTTTAACTAGACAGACTTTAACTGATTCATTCGTTTATGCTTTTGACTGATTTGAACGTTCACCGGGTTTCTGACCTTTTTTGTTTTTTAAAAATGCACAAACTCTCAGTCTGGTCCTTCCTCTGGGGAGCATCTCAGGAATGTAATCTCTTGTGTTTGTGAATCCGTCAGCGTTAGTCGTCATATTCTGAGTCCTAAAATGGGACATAGCTGGAAAATCCCTTTTTAGATGTTGGTTGCTAAGAGAGAGTCCGCATTCCTCCCTCGCCCACTTCACTTTCTCTTTAACCTCTGTGACCCTCTGCAGTGCCACGCACGCCACCCAGGAACATCCAGGTGTACAACCCCACCCCTAACAGCCTGAACGTGCGCTGGGAGCCCGCCTCGGGCCAGGTTCAGCAGTACCGCGTGGCTTACAGCTCCCTGTCTGGAAAAAAACACTCCGAGTCGGTGAGTAAACCCTCTGCAGGCTGTTAAAACACAAACTGTCATTAGCATCAGAATTTGCCCCGAAGGCAGGAAGAAGTGGAGAGGGATTAAAGCTACGAATGTAAAGACCAAAAAAACAACAAACTCTGACATGTTGTTTTACTTTTAAACACTTATAAAAATCTCTTAGCGAAATCAGATGATTTTTTTTTTTTCCCGTTGCAAAGGCTGCAGGTCAGTTCTTGTTGCAGATAAGTGAAATTATTTCGGAAAAAAGGGAAATTAGCTCATCCCACAGGCACTTTATCATGACAGACCAGGCTGTGACTAATATTTATCTTCATTATTGACTAATCTGCCCTTTATTATTAGTTAATCAATTCTGTATTTAGTCCTCTAAAATGCCAAAAATGTCACGGAGCCCAAGGTGATTTTTCTTTTTTTGTCTTTGTTATTGAGTTTCCAATAATATAAGAGAGAAACCATCGGGTAATCCTCACATCTGAAGAGATGGAAACTTGATGACTAACTGAGGAATCATTTCAGACACGAGCCACGTTTTTAAAATCTGATTAATTAGACAGATCTAAGTAGAGGTGAAGACTCAAGAATTATGAAGCTGTTGACTTTAGATTTGACGGATTCAAAGAAAAACTCGACTTCCACTTGAACCCCGATGATTTTGCAATTTCACCTGAACTTTGGACTTTTGACTTGGAATAACTTCCCCAAGTGACAAACTGGACTTGGGTTTTGCAGGTCTTTGTTCTTGACTTAATTTAAACTTACTTGGAGCTTTACTTCAGACTTTTTACTCTTGACTTGAAGATTTAAGTTGTTGGTCCTGACTTGAAGATCTTTGATCTCTTGATTTAAGTTGTAGGTCCTGACTTGGGACTTTACTTGAGACTTGTTAGTCGTGACGTGAGACTTTTTCCAAACCTCTGGATTTTCTTTTCTTACACTGCACAGCTGTATACTGAGCACAGGCCTACAGAGTAAACTCACGTCACCAGGTTTCATCTACTTTGGTTGTCTGCGAGTCTAAATCCATTTGATCCGTCTCTTCTGCTCCACGTTTGATTAAACCGGTGAAATCAATGCAGGGTCACAGCTTTCACCAGGTCGCTGTGTTTCATGGAAACAAACAGGTGGCCGCTTTTGGCTTTCGGGTCCTTATTTGTTTCACTAAGTGTTCACGTTGATGTTGCACAGATGTTTTGAGCAGTAGTTATTACGGCCATGCTCTTAAAAATGGAAATCATGACTTCTCAGATATTTGAATTTCTCCATCAGCACAGATTTCATGCTCCAGTGCAGATATCTGGATTGCGGAGAGAGAAAGAAGTTTGAACTCTGTGACTGAAGTTTGGAAATATTGCACAGCGAACACATCTGTGACTGACTGAAAGCTTCTATGGTTGAAGCTTTCAGAGCCATGAGGCTGTAATCTAATTTGGCTGTTTTGATGATTAGGATCTGCTTTGATGATGCTGTGAAGCTAATCGTCCCGTACAGTTTGTTACCACTCCTAGTTACCACGCGGAGAGCTTCATTGTCCCCTGTGGTCGGCATTATCTATTTTCACTTCTGTTGTATTTCATTTTAATTAGCTTTGATTGTTTTCTGTCTGAGAGGAAGCTGATTTGGCAGACGCAGAGACGCAGAGCAAAGACAAAGAGATGAGCTCTGAAATACAAAGTTTCACCAACTCTCGATGACTAATTCACTATAATTATGCTCAGACCGGCTTTATTTTACGTCACAGATATAATTTAGGACATGAAGCTGCTGTGAGCACGTTAATCACCAGAGAGAGGAGCTCATTCTGCCGCTTTGAAGGAGAAGATTCTGTTTTATATTGAGCGAGGCTTCACAGGGCGGAGAATAACACTTTACGGCCAAAAGTATGTGGAAACTGTAAGATTACACCCGCTTGTAAGAGTCGAACAGAACTATGGGCATTAATGTTTTTCTCAAACAGCCCCCACTCCTCTGGTTTCAGTCTTTCCATCAGACTTTGGAGCCTGGCTGCAAAGATTTGCTCCCATTCAGACATACGAACATTAGTGAGGCCCAGCGCTGATGTTGGGTGATAAAGGTCTGACTCACAGTCGGCATTAGACGGAAAAGTAAACCAGCTATAGAGTTTAAAAGACAGACAAAGTAAACCTGCAAATGGTGAAAATCAAAGAGCTTGAAACAAGAGACACATTCCTGAACCTTTATTAATTTCATGAATCCTTTTAGGGTGGAAGGAACCACCATAAAGACTGTGACAGCTTCAGTCAATGAAGAGACTTGTTTTCTTCACGGGCTCCGATCCCAGCTGAGCCCTGAGCTTTCACAACGTTTGTACATGAGCAGCACATTGTGGATCATTTGAGTGGACTCTTTAGCGCAGTAATCACAGTGGCTCTTTAAAAGTCCATTAATTACGCAGAAGAACTGGGATCGTTTGGCTCCGCTCGCTGTGGTTTACCTCAATCTGTGAGTTACATCTCGACCCTCGAGAGCGGCTCTGCCTTCAGGAAATGACTGCATGGCTACACCGCCAGTCCAACGTAATTCATTGTTTTTTAAAAGGACAATGGCCGGTGGGATTTGACCTCAGGCCAGCAGCCGTATATGTGCTTCCAGTTGTGGGATGAGGAACCCGTTTCATCACCTCATGTGCCAGAAGCTTTGGGTCCAGAACCCTTCGAGATCTGTGCTATAACCAAAACAAAAAGCTCCAGATGACGGTGGACTCGAGTTCAACCAGCGGATCTATTTCCCATGATGTAACGGCACATGGGAGTTTCATAGCCCTCAAACCAGCAGAGGATAGATGCCGTGATAATCCCAGTGACAAGAGACGGTCTGCAGTCGTTGTTGTCGGGGTACACCACCTGAACCGGCTCTGAGTCGCTGACAGACCTCGGGCTCTCCCGCCGCGTCGTAGCTGTGACTGTTTATCCGTCAGTCCACTTACAAAATGAATGATTTGTTCGGCGTCGAACCTCCCAGGACTTTGTTAGTGTCTGAGGAAAGCTTTGGCAGCAGAATGCTCAGAGAGATAACTGGATGAGCAGTGAGGTCATTATGTATATTATCCCTGCCAGATATTTATGCAATGCATGAAGAGGCAAAGCCTCTGACGACGATGTTGTCTATAGATTATTTGACCGTTGGGTGTTTTTCCGTAAAGGTCCTGGTTCCAGGGAATACGAACAATGCCTTCCTGGACAACCTGATCCCGGACACTCCCTATTCAGTCACCGTCTCGGCTCTGTACGCCGACGGAGAGGGAACGCCGGTGGCAGACAACGGCAGAACACGTAAGTACAACAGCAATCTCACATGCTGACACTGTATACATACAAATGAATGACTCACGCTGACCCTTGTTTACATCCACATTGAGTCACATGCATGGATGCATAACAGCTCGCTGGCCACACTGCAAGAGGTGATGATCTTCATCGGTGTAAACTTGGAGCTGCTGACCGGTTTCTCTAAATAAATGATGTCTTATGAGCAGCACTTAATGATTTAGTGGTGCTTCGGATTTACGATTTAGGTTTGGCGGCGGTCACAAAACAAATAAGTGCTGCGATGAACAAACAGGACCAGAGAGGTTTTTTTTTTTTTATTACTTAACAAATAAATAAGACGCGGAAGCCTCGCTCCGCCTGACACCCTGATGTACTTTTACACCAAATGAAGGCTGATGAAGTTTTATTTTGTAGGTTTGTAGGCTTCTTATGAACTCATAGAACTGGAGTTACCAGTAACTGTTGGTTTACTTCTGTTAAAGCCTCAAACCAGATAAATGTAGATGGTTTTTAGCATTTTTGATCAGTTCGGGTCTTTGCAATTGGCTGGTTTTGGAGGCAGGTGACATACGGTGGCAGCTTACATCACCAAACCCGAGGCCGAGCCAGAATCTGGTGGTTTAGTTACATTCTGAAAGAAAACTGCGGCTCAGTCCAAATGTTCGGACTTGACTAATTTTGCGAGAAGTCTGCGATCGTTTGCTGCGGTCCAAACTCATAATTCATCCAGTCCACAAGGGGCCTTTTATGCAGGCGTTCAGAGATCAGCTTGGCGTGCAGACTTTGCTGATTTAATGACCGTTTATTGCAGTATGGATGTAATGTTTTAGTTTTTCCAATTGCTGCATTGCTCCACAGGGCGGACATTTGGGTTCAGCCCTGGATACTAAGTTAAGTCAGAACTAGTCAAACACACAGCTGCGATCAGTTGATGGATTTGTGTCGTAATGTTCTGATGTGTTTCCGGTGCAGTGCCACGTACCGGTCCCAGGAACATGCGTGTGTTCGATGCCACCACCAGCACCCTGACCATCGGCTGGGACCACGCTGAAGGTCCCGTGAGGCAGTACAGGATCGCCTACGCTCCCATGACCGGAGACCCCATCACTGAGTTTGTAAGTACAGCACACGGTGACACCTCAAGGCTCATTTAAACGAGCTCACATTGAATTTCTTCCAGATTTTTGGTCCTACCGAGGTTGATTTCATCCACTTGACCCTCGATTAATTTCTGCTAATGACGCTTTTTGTTTTGGATAAACTCTTCCCGCTCTCGGCGTTCAGCGTACACCGCGACGTTCACTGCGAAATATGCAGTGAAGTCACATTTCAGGATTCCCTTGGCTCGTTCAGGTTATAAATCACCGATTAGTGAGACTAATTACAGGCTCTGTTAAACAAACAGTATAATTTGGGCCATAATAACGTTATTAATAGTCCTAAGTAATGAGTTGGAGCGGTGGTGAAGGGCGGAGGCGGCCCAGCTGTGCTCCCCCCTGTTCTTGTTAGTGAAGCACCTGTTCTGTATGAGTCAGCTCACTGCAGCGCAGGGACGGTGATGAAAGGATTTGTCCAGACCCGGACCGACGGGGGAACGTCGAATATTACAATTTAGCATCTGTGGCTAATGGAGAAGGTTTGTGTTTGTAGACCGACTCCGCGAGCCAGCCGAGCTGCAATTTTCTGCTTCGGGACAACCTGATTCCTGTTTATTAGAGATTACTCAATCCTGAAGGCCTGTGGGGAAATTCACCAGCTCAGCAGTCCAACAAGTCCAGACGTCTGAAGACGGAGGGACTGTTTCAGTTATTGTTATTTTCTTACATTAAAAAACAACAAACACCGAGAACCCGTGAAGGCGTCAAAATCAGATGTTTTTGGGTGATGTAGTCGAGTTAAAGGTCCAGTGTGTAAGATTTAAAGCGGATCACATGTTTTCATTAGTGTTTAATCACCTGAGAATCAGGTAACCCAGGATGGACAAACTAAACTAGGCTCTAGAGTGTTTGACATTGTGAGGCCATCGTGCTTAGAACAGGAGGGTGAGTGGATCCACAACTACACCTCTAGATGACACTATGATGATTAAAATCTCAAATTGTCGTGACCAAGAGTGTTTAAAGTGACCCCCGTGATATCGAGTCTCTATCAGACACCTGACAGCACTGAACCATCAGCCCTCTGACTCTGAGCTGTCTTCATCCTCAGACCGTCGTTCCCGGGAACAGAAACAACGCCATGCTGCAAAATCTGATCCCCGACACCCCGTACAACATCACCGTGGAGGCCATCTACGACGACGGACCAGGAGGGAACCTGAACGGGAATGGACGCACAGGTGAGGCCACCACAGAACAGGACTGCATGTAGATCATCGTGTTTTTTATTCAGTGCATAAAATAGGAGAAAATAGACAAATCTTCTACTACAGAGGAGGTCTGTGATTTCAGCTTTAATGGCACAATGATGTCTTCATTCTGTGTGCTGTAGTTAGGTGTCAAGCAAGGTTTAAAAATCAGATCAATTAGTGGGAAAAGTGAAACAAAACAGATCTCGAACATCTCAGCAGTCCACGTCTCCACTGTTAAACCATGTGATGAGTAAATCACAGAGCCAGCAGATCTCAAATAGTCCTTCAGTGGAGGTCCGGAGTCATGAGGAGGTGATTGAGCAACTCAAACGTGGTGATTTTGGCTTTGCTGCTGTGGAACATCAACGTTTCAGAGCCAGCTTTCAGACTTACACGATACCTGATACCTCACAGGAGAGCGCAGCGAGTAAAAGTGAAGCGTTCTGCCGCTGACGCAACATCTGAGTTCAACCCGCCGACAGCTCGCAGAGGCAGCGCGGCGAACATAAATACAGACGCCGTGCGTTCGTCAGCCGTGCCAACACGCGTTAACGTGACCCCGAGGTCTCACAGGAGCCAAACTCACTGCTGAGCTTTAGATATAACACAAACACGTTTTCAGGCGTCGGTCCAAGAACACATCAGCCGCCCGGCGCAAAGCTGAAACCTAAACACGTGAACCACATTTAATGAATGAACAGAGCGAAGGGGAGCGGATCACTGAGGAGGCAGAGATGTTCAAGTTAGGAGTTCAAGATATTGTCACGTATTTCACGATAAAGACGAAAAACAGTTTCATCTTAAAACAGCACGTTCACTTCGCTTCCAGTCACGTGAAATGGACACCCCCCCTCCCTCCTTCAGGTTGTTGTTGACACGTTGTCTCCTCTCTGTCGCAGTCGGCCTGTTGAGTCCGAGGAACCTCCGTGTCTCAGACGAGTGGTACACCAGGTTCAGAGTGGCCTGGGACGCGGTGCCGGCTCCCGTCCAGGGATACAGACTCATCTACTCCCCTGCAGGTGAGACCCGCCGGTTCATGAACGCTCCGTTATTAAAGATTAAAGGTTCTTTGGGTTTTTTACCCTTTGAGATGAAGTGTTGGAGAAAAGTGAGACAGAATTTGTCTCTTTCACAACTTGGAAACATCTTAAAGACAATAAAACACGTCTGTCATCACTACATGGGAAGTTTTTTGTTGAATGTCTTTGTGCTGCGTCCTCTCAGGCTCCACCACGGCACAGCCCGTTGACATCTTTGTGGGTGACGTGACCTCGTACACTCTGCACAACCTGCAGCCCGGAACCACCTACGACCTCAAAGTGTTGGCTCAGTACACCGGAGGCCCGAGCGCCCCGCTGCCCGGACAGGGAACAACACGTACGTACACTGGAGACTTGGACCTGACCTGCAGGACTTGAACGACTTGTCTTGGTCCTAAATGACGAACAGCTCAGCTTTCTGTTGTTTGTGGTAAAAAATCTTTTTGTCTCTTCTGATGTTTGATTTCTTTTTCGTCCTCAGTCTACCTGAACGTGACCAACATCGAGACTTACAACGTCGACCACGACAAGTTCTGCATCAAATGGTCTCCTCACAGGGCGGCCACGTCGTACCGCATCAAACTGCACCCCGTGGACCGTAAGTCTCCTCGACTTTATGGATTTATGCGCCGTCATAACTCTTTAACCCAGTTTGTGTCCAATCCATCAACACTAACAAGTCTGCGTTGAGAAAACTGAAACAAAATCAATGACATGGTTCCCAGGGGTCATTGAAGTCCTTGGAGGTTTGTGAATTGTAGTCCTTGCCCTTTGCCTGAAGACAGTAATTCACCTTGATCTATGTCTCAGTCTGTGACACGTTTGGTTCTTCAGTTTGAGGGAACTGGGCCTGGAAAGTCCTTGATGTTGATGTTTGATTCTGATTCACATACAAGGTTCTACAGTTTAAGCAGATCTTCAAGTTTGAGAAGCAGAAAACATTTTCACTCCATGAACGACCTGAACGGTTCTCAGATCAACACGTTTCATTTCGTCGCCTTTCACCTGCAGCAGCTTTCAGTTCATGCGTGCACCTGACGACGGCGGCGGCGGCGGTGTGGTCTGCTTTAACGCTCGGATCGCGATCGGAGGCGACTCGTTTGCGGCGATGCGTGTACAGCAGATGTCTGAAGGCGTTCCTCCAGATGAGGTCATCTCTGCGGCTGTAGATGTTCAGGCGGACCTCCTTCACGCTGTTCAGATGTCTAGACACAGACTGTTTATGTTTAGACCTCCTCCTCGTGATTATTACTCGAAGCAGGACGTGGGATTTGGCCGGTTTTGAAAGCGTCCGACCTCTCTGAGCTTTAATTGTGTCTCTGTCTGCTGACGATGACGTCCCTTTCAACTGAATCCCATCTGGTTCATATTGGCACGTGGACGCGGGTTAAAGAGCAGGAAAAAAAGCAGACAGGGAGCATCTCCATCTTTGAATATCTATATGGTAGTCATTAGGCGTTCGGTCGGTATGACAGGTTGCCAGAACAAATTCGGGGTCTGCTAGCGTGAGACAGATGGCCGATTAACCACTACCAGAGGATCCCAATGCGTCCCGGCGAGAGGCAGCAGACGGTGCACTCGAGTCAACAAATCAGTCAACTGTTTGTTCTCAAGTGGAAAGGCAAACAGCGGTCGGAGACGGTGGTGAGATGAGTAAGTGGAAAAAGCGTCTCCGCTGATATTTCCTCCACAGTTTAAAAGCCATGGAAACGTGGTTAGAAGACGAGGACTCTCCATCTCCAGCTGAAACGTCTCCCGTCTTCTGTCCTGATAAACCGAGGCTGCTGTTTTGGAGTCGGACAACGATCTGTATGAAGCGACTTGGATGGTTAATGTCGACATCTCAGAGCTGTCTCTGAAGGCTTTCCATCATCTGATGGAGTGATGAAATCCTTCAGGACTGTGAGGAGCGGCAGTCATCATCCGTGGCAGCTGTCTCTGCAATAAACACGTTGTGTTTGTTTGTGCTTCCTCCAAACGCTCAGTGTAAATAGGAAACCTTATTTTCAATATATCAGCATGTAGCCACACACACGCGTGTAAACATGTCATCGGTGGTTGACAGCGTGGAGAGCTTTCGTCCAATTTAAGCTGCATTAACTGACCTTTTATTTTCCTCTGTTGGCAACAAAACCTAAAATACAGCAGCACGCACAGAGCCTTTAATTCAAACATGGTTTCTCTGTGTGATGGAGCTTCGTGAAGGACAAAAAAAAGAATTCAGAGACAAATCACAAACTACCACAGGACGCACCAATCAGAGACCTGTAATTTTAATTAATTCAACCTTTATTTTAAAAGATCTTCTATGCACATAAAAAATATTTATCTCAAAAATGTGTTCACAAATTTGTTTAAAAGCTGATCAAACTAATAAGATGATATGACTTTGACACAGGTGTGTCTACTGTCACAATAAACACTGATGTGCCAGGACCCTCCCTACTCTGCCTCTGATTGGCTAGTACGTGCATATCACAACGAGCCAGCCATTGATTAAAAAAAAAGTAACTTCAGGTGATAAAAGAAGAGATTAAAAACTTGGAAACAAAGGATGGAAATAGTTTTTCCAGGTTGCAGATGAGAAAACCTTTGAGTGCGCTCTATGAGGACTCAGTGAGGTCATGTGAAGAGTAAAGTGAAATATAACTCAGCGTCTGTCACACCCAGACCAGAGAGAGAGAGCACAGGTCACAATGATGAGCATCAATATCTTCCACAGTAATAAATGTTGCTGAAGTTTGGATGTTTAAAACGTTCCCGTGATCCCAAAACTGACGTAAGGTTCCTTGAACGAGCGTCTTTCAACATCACAGAGGAAACCTGTGAAACGAATGTTTCGCATCGACTGTTGGGGGAAAAAAAACAGCAAAATGCTGTAAAATAAAAATCGTTTTTTTGTCTTTTGCGAAGCTGAATTACCGCCTGAAGTTGCCAACATTTAAGGCCAGCGGGCCCAGTTACTGGTTTTAAAAGCCAGAATGTAAGTACCTGGGGAAGTAATCTTTGAGTCATTGGTAATTATCATTAATGCTATCCTACCCCCACGGGATTTATGAATATCTCTGTTTTCGGCACTTATATTAATCTTTCAAGATGATTCAGAGCTCAAACTCTATATAAAAACCCGCTGGGTGTGGTTTACAAGGCTGGAACTACGAAACTGCAGCCATCCAGGACGAACTCTGGAGAAAGTGGCTCCAGTGACAGTCCATGAGTCAGTGTTTCCCCCTTTGAACGTAATCGATCCAACTGATGAGTCCCATGAACATGTTGTAGAACAATAAGTGACCCGCTAAAGGGTCTTTTGTTTGATTTTGAGCCCCGTGGCTCGAGCAAGCTGCGGTTGGTTTGGTCTTTTAATTTGATACCAAAGCAACAATTTTATCAGAAGTACTGAAGATGGAGAACCTGTTTACCCCCAGTCTGACTGTTCATCTGTGACTGATGGTGCAATAACCACATCTCCTTCTTCTGCAGCCTCCAGTAAAGGTCAACATGAGATCACCATCCCCGCCGGTGTACCTCAGTACTGCTTCACCGGACTTTCTCCTGATGCGCTGTACACCGCCACCGTCTTTGTGCAGACCCCGAATCTGGAAGGTCCAGGAGTCAGCACCAATGAGACGACATGTAAGTGTTGCATTGAATCTTCTCAAACTGAAGGGGAACTCTTCAGATTGGAAGTTGTATCGACTGAGCTTATTGGACAATTTCAGAGTTTTGCAGTATCTCTCATAGCACTCAACAGGCACCATCTTTGGGTCTAGTACTCAGATCTACAATCCATAATGAGCCTGAGTACTAAATTAAAATGAAATAAGAGATGTTGCCGTATGTCCTGTTTAAATTCAGTAAGAACACTGTCTGAAACGACGAGGTAGAGCGGTGTGCTTGTTGTTTAACTGGATAAAAAATGAATCAGAATCAAACCGGACATGTTTGAGAAATTATCCAACACGTCAATAAATGTTGTAAAAGTTTCAGATGCTGCCAGACGGCAGTGACATGTTTATGTTCTGTTTGTTTTATTGGACGTAAACCAGCAGGCCTGGCACCTCCAGTTCACGACATAAAAACACCATAACAAGCTCCATCTTTCCACCACGCCCGGTCCAAGTGTGACCTGTCTGAATGTGTCTGAGATATGAAGCGTGATTCAGGGTTACATCACCGGAGCGCAGGACTCGTCCAAAACAATGACTTCATCCAACGACATGTTTACTGTTGTTCTGTATTTATTACGACTGTGTTGATTGGAATTTTTAACTTGTTTGTGTTCGTCGTAGTGGTGAAGCCAACTCCTGTTCCAACGCTCCCACCGACCCCGACGCCTCCACCCACCATCCCCCCGGCATGGGCAGGTAAGAGTTTCATCACACGTGTAGTTCTTCGCTGTCAATTCAAGATCTGCTGAGGTTGTAGTTTGTGTCTTTGGGTTTTTCTTTGATGGTACAACAGATTTGGTTTCATGATGGCACCTCCAGCCCTCAAATCATCGTGAGCAGTAAGGTCATCGTACGTTGAACCTTGTTTTGCCGACTAGACAAACGTCCACTGCACCGCTGAGGAACCACACGAGGTTTCAGCTTGGAAAGAATTCACTCGCTTTAATTAGCACCCAGCAGCTAACTTGCGTTGGTACATGTAGACTCTGCCGGCACGCTTCTGCAAGCAGAACGTCTGACTGAGGGATTTATTGCTCCAACCGTCAACACTTGATTAGACATGACGACATTTTGTTATGCAAATTTGTGCTTTTGACCGAAGGCACAACATCAAGCTCAGAGCTGTTGTGAGTGTCTATGTTTGAGCGATCAGTGTTTCTGTTTTATAAACTTCATCTGAAGTTAAATAAAGTGTAGAACTGGTCATTAAAACGTCCTTCCAGAACATCCAGGCCGAACAGAACCCAGAACCCAAAAAGCTCTTTGACATGGATGAACCGAGCACTGAATGGATCGAGTGTCTTCATTCAAGCTCGGCTCTGATTGGAAACTCCTCAATGCAGCGTTTTGGCCGAGGCGACCGTTTGAACGCTGACTCCTTCTGGATCCGGCTCGTGCCAGCGGTGGATTAATAGCCGCCACATGTGCTGTTTGGCCCTGTGGGGCGTGTGAAGCGAGGGGGGGTGGGGGACGTGACTGTTGAGAACCAACAACCTAGGTGTTGAAAAAGGAAAGTTGACCGGTCCAGAGAATCTGTTTGTGCCGCTTGGTTTTGTGTAAAAGTTGTTAATGAATGTGAGCAGGCGAAGATGGAGAGGATTTCAAAGTGCTCTGCGCCACATGAGGCAAAGATTATTCAAAGCTTTGTGCCCAATTCGTTTTCATCTGAGAGGAACCGATTAACGAGAGCTCACTTTCAAACCTTCTGCTCACCAAATGTTGCTTGTTTTTGTTTTGCCAGTATTTTTTTTGTATCGGTGGAACCCATAATTACGATACGTGGCCTCATCATCGTTATGTTGAGTTGCACGCTTTCAGCTGACTTTGTTTTTACGCGTTCCAGCTCACAAACGATAATCACGCCGTGTGTTGATGCCATTTTCTCTGCTGGTGTTTGCGACGCTGCCCTGAGGTCTGGCCGGTGGTCGCTCCGTGCTGACTTGTCGTTTTTTCTTGCCTCAGTTTGCAAAGGTGCCAAAGCAGATGTGGTGTTCCTCATCGACGGATCCTGGAGCATCGGCGAAGAGAGCTTCACCAAAGTCGTGCACTTTGTCTCCGGCATGATCGGCGCCTTCGATATCGTGGGACCGTCGGGGATGCAGGTTTGTATTTGAGACGCTCTGACATCATGCTGTAAAATGTTTTCTTCATGCTTCAGGAGGTACAGTAATGAAGCTCATTGGATATGAGGCTCATTAAAGTCAGAGACAATAAAATGATTACATCGAGTTTAATCAGAAACATTCGACTGACGAGAAATAGAGGAGCAGCAGGTTGAAGAAAGATGGAAGCTCAGAATCAACAACAAAAGACGTTACTGATTTCTGACTTTCCAAACAGGTGTCATTCGTGCAGTACAGCGATGACGCAAAGACAGAGTTCAGGCTGAACGCTTATCAGGACAAAGGCATCGCCATGTCTGCGCTTCATCTCATCCGCTACAGAGGAGGAAACACCAAGACAGGTTCGAACGCACGCCACGTGACACGGCGACAAAGATACCCAGACGGTCGGTTAAATGTTTGTCTGACCCGGTTTGTTGTGTTGAGCAGGAGTGGCTCTGAAACACACGTACGAGAAGGCCTTTTCTATCGAGAATGGAATGAGGAGAAACGTCCCCAAGGTGGTCGTCGCAATCACTGACGGACGCTCTCAGGACGAGGTGAAGAAGAGCGCCGCCAAGCTGCAGCATGCAGGTAACGTGTTGACAAGATCCATGCTCTATCACCAGAATGTTCTCCAGTATCTTAGTCCACATGATCTGCTTCTTTATGACCGCTTGATGCATTTCTGCGTCCCGTCTTCAGGTTACAGCGTCTTCTCCATCGGTGTCGCCGACGTGGATTTCGTCGAGTTGCAGGAGATCGGCAGCAAACCCAGCGAGAGGCACGTCTTCGTTGTGGACGACTTTGACGCTTTCGACACCATCAAAGAAAACTTGATTACCTTCATCTGTGAAACCGCCACGTCAAGTAAGTTCGCACAGTATCCTCTGCAGCTAAACAGTCAGGAAGGTATTGAAGGTTGTGTTCAAAAAGTCATAAATGTTCATCTCTCTTGTTCCACAGCGTGTCCCCTGATCTTCCTGAATGGATTCACTTCACCTGGTACGTGCAAACAATCCTCAGCAGCAACAACCATCGTCACTTCTGTCGAATTCTTCCAAATTTGTCCTGAATTCCTGTTCGTTCTGTCTGTCGTGTTTCAGGCTTCAGGATGCTCGAGGCGTTCAACCTGACAGAGAAGACCTACAGTTACGTTAAAGGCGTCTCCATGGAGACGGGCTCCTTCAACAGCTACACCGCATACAGACTGCACAAGAACGCCTACCTGACCCAGCCCACGACGTGAGTCTTTACGTGATTAAACTTTGATTGGTTTTTGTCTGGACGATCTTTTCCCTGTTGAGTTGTCGATTTGACTTGAATGTCCTGGATGGAAAAGCTGCAGAAATGATCTCATAGTGACTTAAAACTCTTTTGCAACTGACAGACTGGTGGTTCTTTGACTCAGACTTGCAGTAAAAGGCAATATGTTCATATTTTATGAAGTTCTTGATAGTAGAAATTAGCATTGCACGACTTTAGATGGTCAACATCTATAAAGAACCCATCCCACATTCAAGGGTCTCTTTAATCCATGTTTCAATAAAGACTAAGACTAAGGTGTTGATTGCTGCTTTTGTTGCCCAGAAGAGAAGATGAAGACAAAGTAAATATCACGTTTCAGTGTTTAGAAAAGAAAGAAAATCACCGTCTAGTGGAACAGTGGCTTGCCTGAAAATATAGTTTCCATTAGTAAGACGAAAGTTTGCTGTTAAAGACCAGAGAAGCTGTTCTCCAACCCCAGCTCGACCAACGTTTACACAAAGGAGGTTTTGGGTGTTTGTGATGCTCGTGAGAAGACACCGTTTGACTGATCCACTGATTGTGTAGCATGATACTGATGCACAAGTCATCATCATCATCGTGAGGCAAAACCAGGTTTTCAGTCACCAAGCAACGATGCTTTCACAACAAACCGCTTCAACGCCAAACATATTTTGTCCTTCACGTCCAAGAAGTTCGAAGACCCTCGAAACTCTGCAGGGACAGAATCCACTGCTGAGTTGAAGCAGCTTTTTTCTCTCGGTGACGCTGCAGATTTATCGTCACTGTTTATCCTCTGAACGCTTCCAGCATGCAGCGTCCTGCACAGCTGCGTCCAGACCGACTGAGCTCATTCTTCTGCACTAACTGGGTCATGGCCGACGCTCTGTTCTGCATGCCTTTTTTTTTTTAAAGGCCCCTCAAAACAAGCCTCCATCAGGCCACTGAGTACAAACCCCACCGCAAAACTAGACTGTTAATACTGGCCACCACCCAACGCAGACGTCCTGTATCCAGAAAATCACATGCAAACAGCAAAGTGGTGGAAAACAGCTTGAGTCCTGACTGTTTACCAAGTTTGACTTTCCAAAATGTGTAGTGACATCAGAGAGACAAATGAGAAACATCCTGCGCTGATATAAAACCCAGCCGGCGGTGGAAAAATGATTAAAATCCTTCTTCTCGTGTTGAAGCAGCAACACCACCATGAAAGAACACTTTATTACAAGTAAATGTGAAACAGTCTCAGCAGCTACAATGTGCTTCAGTCTGAGAGGAACTCCATCACCGGCGTATCATGTCGGCAATAAGGGTATAGTTGGATCTGTGGCATGAACACGACTAGAGGAAATTAAGTTAGAAGTTCAACATGGAGTCTGTTTCGTCTGGTGTCAACGGATCAGGCGGTAAACTTGTTGTGTTTCTACAGTTTGGGAAGATACTTTGGGCAAAATACTTTATTTCTAGTCCAGGTGGGACACCAATCTCTCCGTCCCACCACAACAAACCACTCCAGCCAACCAAAAGGTCCAAGTCCTTCAATAAAATGCTATTTTTGACGTGTCCACTGGATAAAGAAGGAAGTATGAAGTACTTTATTATTGTTTAGTTCAAATTATGTGATTAGAAGGTTTGTGATGATGATTGTGTGTAAACTATAATGCAGATTTAATGACGGCAGACTGACTGAATGTGGAAAATCTGACACATATCAGACCTCTGCGGTGCTTCCTGTCCTGGAAATCGGTGGTTCGTTAATCAAGTTAGTTCAGAATGTTCTTCTAAAAGGAAGGGAACAATTTGGAGGTTGTTATAAAACGGTTTTACTGGTGCAGAACTTCAAATCAGCCCAGATGAATCATACCGATCTAATTCAACCTGATTAAACACTGTGGGGTTGAAGACTCTCCAAGACCTTCCAGAAGTGTTCAGATGGGTTGAAACCCACTGACTCTGAAGGTCATGATGTATTAGTTCATGTCTCATGTAGAAGCATCTGTATCTGGGAGCTCTGAACCAGTCTGTGGACCCTCATCGTTCACTGTTTTCAGGTGATCCATGGTCTGTGCTTGTACTCTAGTCGGGATGAGAACGACCAATAAACCTCCAACATGTCGACGGTAAATCTAACATGTCGTCTCTTGTTGTCTCGTGAACAGAGAGATCCACCCTGATGGCCTTCCCCACGCCTACACCATCATCATGATGTTCCGCCTCCTGCCCGACTCGCCCACCAACGCCTTCGACATCTGGCAGGTGTCAACCAAAGACCACAAGCCGGAGACCGGCGTCACTCTCGACCGTAAGTATCCTCTGTTCTTATCCCGTGTTGTGTGTGCTGTCAGAGGAGGGCATGGTAATGTGTGAGGGGATGAGGAGCAGCTGTGCCTCGTTGTGTTGTATCTGTTCATGAAGGGAGCTGAGTGGGGTGTAATGAGCCGGCTGTGCCCTCCAGGCCGCTTCGGTCTCGGTTGATAACCGAGCTGACTGCTTTTACCGCAAGAATCTCGTGTCTTCGAGAGCTCAGCTGGCTCTCGTAAAGCCTCAATTTTCGGTCTGTCAGCAGGACTCTGCTGGGCTTCAGTAGAAATCCTCCAGTGACGATCTGGTTCTTGGATAATGATCTTTGGACGGCAGCGAGGTTCAGACGCTCCGTGGGGAGAAACAACGTCTGGATTATTAAAGAAATAGTTTGACGTTTGGGGAAATATGCTGATTTCCTTTCTGGCCGAGAGCTGGATGAGAAGACTGATGGAGCCAAAGTTAACTTAGCTGTTTCCTGCTGGTAGCCGACTTTGTGCTAAGCTAAACTTAGTCTTCCATCGAACTCCCCACCAGAAGAACTAAACAGCATATTTATTGGTAAACAAGTATTTGATTAAATTATATTAGTAAAAATAGTTAATATCACTGACTAGTCCAGCAGCAGTCAACCCAGCTCGGCGTCTTTCTTTCAGCCTTTTATTTCACCAAGCTCTCACCAACCACTAAAAGTCAGCCCCAGATTGCCTAGCTCCTGTTCTGGCACGACACTGGCTCCACTTCCCATCAGCCTGTAAACCTCCTCCTCTTCTTCCCGGTGGTCCAAACCTCCTGTGCTACAAACACTAACACTCCCCTGGTGCTCTGAGCTCACAGTCCAGCTAACAAACTGCAGCTACATGATTTAAAATCTGTTTGTCAGAGAAAAGTTACATAATGTCACTTTTAAAGGTGGAAATTAATAAACTGAGGAAGTTTCATGGTGATATCTGCCCTTAAAATGACGTTTAAAATCTTTAGATGGAGATAGATCTTCTAAATCTGAGGAGCTTTGACAAACTGAGGAGTGTAGGGTTCAGAGTTTCTTTAGCTTGATTCATAGACTAAGGACTAAAAGTTAGAAGATCTCAGTTTCTGCTTCTTCAGTTTCTTTTTTTAATCAGATCATCACCAAACTAAACTTCAACAGAAGCCTTTTAAATGTAGAGTTTTATTTCCGGGAACTTTCTAACTCACAGCTGAAGAAAATGAGTCGCACAAAGAAATCCTTACAAAGCAGAAAACTCCCCAAACGTCCTGTCCATCAGCAGCTGCAGTTTGTTCCTCTCATGTAAGCACCACTCCATCATATCCGAGTCACAGCCAGAAGCCAGAAGCCAGCAGCGTTTGAAGTGTTTCTGTGAATAATCCAGAAAACTTTAAAGTTGACCTCAGTATTCTTTCTCTCTCCTCAGCCGCCAGCCAATCTCTGTCCTTCTACAACAAAGACGAGCGCGGTGAGATCCAGAGAGTCAAGTTCGACACAGATCAAGTGAAGAAGATCTTCCACGGAAGCTTCCACAAGGTAAACACTCGAGTGACGTCGTGCATCGTGCAGAAAAGATGCTCAGAGCAGCGTGAGCGACTGTCCAGACGGGTCTCATCATATTTAAGTTGAACAGAACAAAGCTGGACGTCCAACGTGTCTTTAATGGTTGAATTTTAAAACGTTTTCTGAGTTCTGAGGCGTGACCGGGCGTGACACATCAATCGAATCGCTCCTCTTTGTTCTCGCTGGACGTACCGAGGTCATAGCGATAACCGTGCGTGCCTCACATTCCAAATGTGTTGTACATTACAGTGGGAGCACCTGAAATGCACCTTCAGACGTGTTCCTGTAAAGGTATGAGCGCTCAGACCAGCAGATGGTCGTCTGCAGGCCATAAAGCGTTCGCTGATTACAGAGTTCAGAGTCTGACGGGGCTGATGGAGGCGTCTGCATCTTCTGGATGATCAATAGATCCATGTTGAAAAGGTTTGGTGGAGTTATTAACGACAATTCTGCTGATTTATGATGTGAGCTTGAGTTAAGAGAGTCTCGAGTGAAACTTAAATCCAAACTTTGGAAAACAAAGCTGACAATGAAGTTGATTTTGAAGACGCTGCAAGTCTCCCCCTGACCTTTATGATAATATTTCATCCATTCTACTATAAAAAAAAAGATTTTTAGTCCTTTTCAGAAGATGAAACTTGTTTATTTGATGGTCAGACCATCGGGACTTAGAAAATTTCAAGGATTTCTTACAATGCTGGAAACTTTGGAGGCAGAGCCACCATAACTTCAGGTTTCTAGTTTTAATAACTTCATAACTTTTTCATCGTCCCAGTTGTCTGTGAGTGTCGGATAATCAGGTTCATTGTATCTATCAGTCTGACTTTGCCGTCTTTGTCCGGTGTGTTGTGATTAGTCGGTAAAAGAATCAGAATCTGCAGCTTTCAGCCACCTCTCATGGCCTTCATCAGCAGATGGAGTTTTGTTGCTACCAAATGACCTCAGACTATCTGCTGATGAAAGCAGTGAGATGTGGCTGAAAGCCTCTTACTCTTACTCTGTAAGTGATGAGAACTGTTTGTCTGAACCGTCGTGTTTGGAACCGACTGGATCTGTGAACGTAGAATCGACCGTTTGGTTCTTCGCCTTTTATTCGAGCTCACTTCAGCTCAGTTTTACGACACAGCAGAAACACAAACTGTGGCTGGTGCAGCAGCTATAAAACATCTTTTCTTTTTCCCTCTGCATAAACTTTGCTTTGGCCCGATGACAGACGCTGCAGTGGAGGTCAGAGCTGTTGGTGCTGGTGGTGACACTCATTCACAGGACGTAGTCCTGAGTCCTGCAGTGACTTTCACGAGGATCCGTGAGCTGCTCCTTCTGAGAGGCGGAGAGCATTAAAAATGCTGCAGCAGTCGCTGCTGGGACGCTCGCCTGGAAAATATTGGGTCACTGCTATTAAACAATTACATCAGAGCGGCTGAGGAGCGCCAGCAGGGAGGCGGCGCTTCTCCCTCCACCTCCATCCGTCTCTCTGCAGTTTCCCCTCTCAGGAGGAGTTTCGGATGGCAGGCGCTCGGTCTTGCCTCTGGTAGCCGACCGCAGGGGAATTCTTGCTGCTCTGTGGTTTTTTTACCTCCCAGCATGCCTCTGCACACGGCGTCTGCTGCAGGGCGGGCCAGACGCCGGCTTCTAAAGGTCCGCTGGTTTAGATTACCTGCAGTGACAGCTGATAATGCTGCTCCTCTGGGCACTTTAAGCAGTAATTTAGTTTTGACACTAAACGCCGTTTTCTTCTCGTCCCTCGGGCGGTGGAATGTGAAGACGGACGTCTCTTTAGCTCAGAGTTTGTGGGATTAAATTCATCCACTCAGCTCCAGCTCCAGCTCCAGGGCTCGGTGAGAAAGAGAAAGTGATGCTGATCCCTCGGGGTGAAATTCTTCCTCCCCCCTCCACAGAGGTCAGAGGTCAGAGTTGGCCATAAAGCTGGAAGCTTGCAGGAGCTGCTGCAGGGTGGACACATGCACGTCATGAACGTTCAACCTTTTACTCGGAATAGTTTTTTTCCTGCAGCGCTCATGAAAATAATAAAGATTTAAAAGCCTGTCAGGTCTCGGGGGCGGGCGAGCCGTCACAGCTGACTGGGATGTTCTGAACTCGCAGAGATGATTTAGAAAGTCGTCTCAAGCCTGACCTGATGTTTGGCTCCTTACTGTGAGATAAAGCATGTCAGGGTCCGCCACATCACCACGTCTAATCCCTCCATTTCCCCTCGCTGCATTTTACCCACTAGATAACTCTGAAATCCTCCCACAGATGAGTTTAACAGCAGATCAGTCTGACACACTGATCTGCTGTGGATACCTGAAAGGCTTTCTGAGCGTCTCTGTGATCCGGTGGGACCAAACAGGGATTAGAACACAGATCCTCACTGCGAGCTCTGCGTTCACCATCAGACATCGGAGGACGATCTGCGCCAACTGCAGAGAAATAGATTAACAGTCCTGCCAGTAACTGTTCTCTGTGCAGAGCGAGAAACAACAGAAAAACAAAGGAGATGCTCTGACTAATGGGAACATCTGGGAGACGTTTAAACAAGAGCGAGCCTGAGGAGGCATCTGGACGTTCAGATGATTCCACAGGTACTCGTTTGTCAAATAATCTGAGCTAATCAACTTCATAGTTGATTGGTGTGGTGTCAGCAGTATTGTGGACGTTGTGCTGGACCGTTGTGGTTCAGAGTGAGCTGAGCCAGAAGGGAAAGCCCGTCACATTCCAACCCTCATCGATGGTCATGGTTTCTTCTGTAGGGTGAGAAAAATCCCGGAGGAGTTTGGCGTGGAGCCACTGCTCCTTCGTAATGAAGGATCCAGCTGAGGTGGATCAGGCATCTGACCAGGACCTGCCTGGGCACATTTATCTGTGAGGAGACCCCGGGTCAGACCCAGAAGCAAAACTGGAGAGACCTCACAGCCCATCTGGTGTGGGAATGCCAGAAGAAGCAAATGAAGCTCTTTGGTCCAGAGCCCGGTTTCTGACCTGAAGGAGATCTTGCATAGTTTTAGCTTTAGCTTCAGGTTGTCCTACTGACCCCGAGGTCAAAGACGACTTTCCATCTGCAGCGAGGAGGAGCGTGTGCGACACATTTCATCTTTACTTGTACAAACATCCTCTTAGAACAGCCTGTAACCCAAACAGAGCGTCCAGACATGACTGAGGAGCCGGCAGGTGTTATTTCTGGACTGTTCTCATCCCACGAAAAGACCGAAGCTGAACATGAACACTGAACTATGTTTTTAAATGCTTCTGGTTGACAGTGGATGACACAGAGGAGGCAGATAAATCAGCCTCTGATGCACAAATCACTGAAATCACTTCATTGTTGGTTTTGGTCTTTTCATTTAAAAAATCAACACAGCTGTCGTCTGTAGACCGGCTCTTACCTAAACGTAAAAGTTTAAATTTGGAGGCTGTAAAGATTTCCAAAAGTTTGAGAAATGAATGGAGTTTTATTTGAACAGGTCTCGTGCCAGTAATAGCTGATGTTATGAAAGAGGGAGGCCCACATCTGACCGATACATCAATCTGTGTTTCACAGGAACAATGTTATCAGTTTCCTGTAAATCTCTGAGGTTTTTCCAGCCTGACAAGAATAAAAAACTCGGAGTGAAACAGTTTCTTTGGCCTGAGGCTGATCTCATTTAAACACTGGCAGATTCAGTTTCACCGTATCACTGTTGAAACTTGAACCTCACATCTCGTTCTGAGAGCTCGCCGTCAGATAAACGGCTGAAATCTGAAGCGTGCTTCCCACCCTGAGGTCTTTGTTGGACGTGTCAGTGTTTCCGTCTGCTCTCTGTGGTCACTCCGACATGCCTCTGGATCTCCGTGGACGCTGACTGCGACCACAACCAGCGAGCGGCGTTTTCCCTGCTCGCAGCT
Source organism: Larimichthys crocea (assembly GCF_000972845.2). Classification (NCBI taxonomy): domain Eukaryota; kingdom Metazoa; phylum Chordata; class Actinopteri; family Sciaenidae; genus Larimichthys; species Larimichthys crocea. The sequence goes on along the minus strand of NC_040016.1, from coordinate 22,169,811 downwards.
GGACTCGCTCTGCCTCAGAGGGGCCAACCTCGAGGAGGAGTTGTTGTAAAGACAGCGCTCATGGCTTACCGCAAAATGACATCATGAGATGTGGCGAGGGAGTTCTGAGTAAGGAGAAATGCTCTGTGGTACTGTGTGTGACTGAGACGGATCCGCTGCTGCCTCTGTTATTTTTACAGTTAAAGGGTTGAAGTGGAGGAATGTGGCTGAGTGGGATGTCGGATGATGAGTGGCTGGAACTGTTTGCTCAGAGCTGATGGTATGTGGAGACGCTCAGCCCTGATGCTGACCCCACCGAGTCCACCGTACATGTTCCGTACATGAACTAACTGAGATAAGTGAACTTTAATGTTCAGACGCTGGAAGACGATTTGTACACCTCAACCCAGACAGATAATAAACTACAGGTTCCACCTCAGTCCTGTTTTTATCCAGTTCAAAGTCTGCGAACGTCACTCGACACGTTTCGCCTCGTTGCGTCCTCTTCTTCTGGTTTTTCCGGTTGGAGAATTGGCGCCATGACTCGAAATTCAGTTGAAGTTTGCGACACAGTTGGATGAATGTTCACCATGAAATGGATCGGTTCTGTCAGGGCCCCGGTACAATCTGGTGCACTGATTGGTGCAGCTTTATCCTCAGACTGCCACTGTCGTCAGGAAGTCGTTTAAATAATTGCACAGATTTTATTACACGCGACAAAACTCGATAAACAAGACATCTTATTTACGATAAACTCACTGTGACACATTCAGAAATGCATATTATATAATACTATAATAATCTTCTCTAGACGAACACATGGCACAGACATTGGGTTCAGTATTTTACCCAAGGACACTTCACCTGGACTCGTTACCACCTGAGCCACATGTTCTGTTCCTGAACATCTGTTCAGACGTTTCATTTCATAAGGAACCAGAGGAAACAAAGACAGGATGCAGAAGCATGCAATTAAGCTCATCAAGTGTAATTACGTGAAGCCTCTTTTTTTGCCTCAGCTGTTCTGTGGACAGCGTCGACGCTCGTCCACCACCTGTAACCTGAACGGTGTTTTGTTGTGTGCGTGTCCTCGGGTCAGGATGTGATGAACTGAGAACCGAACAGATGTCGATGCTTCAGAAAGCTCGTTAAAGCGCCTAAAAGTCAGTCCCACATTTACTCTTGTCCGGCGGCTTCTTGCTCGCTCACTCTCTCCTTTTCTCTTCTTAGCTTCCTCCGTCAGCGTCCTCTTCACTCTCTTCTCCTCTGCCATCATGTCCGTAGAAGCTGCTGAGCCTGGTTACCTCCTCTTCTTCTTCCTGGTCGTCCATAACGCCTGTTGGTACAAACACTCAGTTCGTCAGCTTGGCGGTGAGCTCAGAGCGACGGGTACCCGTCGCTCTGAGCTCACCGCCAAGCTGACGGACTGAGCTAACAGCAGCTACAGCTGTCAGCAGTTTACTTCACTGTCCATCATAAACTCTGTAAATCACAGAGAGTTGAGGCGGAGCAGCCGGAGGACATCAGAGGGAAAACCAGAAAACATTTCCTCCATAAAATATGATCCAGTTTCACCAGAATCAGTGAAATAGTTGCTGCTGTGTGACTTAGTGCCGTAAAGCGTTACGGACTTCTCCCGACCCGGAGCCCAAAGTTACAAAGTGTGAGAACAGACAGAGACACCGTTCACCTGATCACAGGTCAGTTAGTTTATGGGAGGAAAGATTTAAGACACGTGTTCTACAGATTTTCAATCGGTGACATCACTGATCATCAGTCCTCGGTATCAGCAGATATCCTGAGTTTGTTTTGGATGGAGGACAAAAAATATGTCCTAATGTTTCTTCCCTTCCTGGTTTTGGTATGAAGTCACCTCTTTAAACGTTTTCCGTGCACAACAACACGGACGTGGATCGAGTGATGTTTCCGGAGCCAAAGCGCCGCGTGAGCTTCTATACGATCCAAACTTTGATTTGCTTCCCTGCAGCAGCAGCAGAAGCAGCAGCAGCGTCGTGGCTCTGATGGAGCACCTCTTTCTTCTGAATGAACAGAAAGAAGCTGCTTTTTGCTCTCTGACATTCCTGCAGAGTTTTAAAGAAACAGAACTACAGCGGAGACGATGGAGCACGTCCACCCCGAGCACAGTCAGCATAACCTAATAATTTGCAGGCCATCAGGATAGAAACCAGACACACGACTTGGTCTCAGAACAAAGAATGTGCCAATAAAAATCTCTTCTCCTTTTTGTGCTTTTTCTTTCTCCCTCTGCGAAGCTCCATATCCTGGTTTCATCCACCAGCGTCAAACTGAACATCGACTGCCAAGAAGTGGCTGAGAAGGAGATCAAGGCCGCTGGAAACACATCCAGCGACGGCTACCAGGTCCTGGGCAAGATGTCCAAGTCCATCGGCTCCAAAGGAGAATCAGCAACTGTGAGTCAACTCTGATGAACGAAAGGGGCGGAAAGCAAAGACTCAGCTTTGACTTTAGCAGGATTTCAATGTGTTTTATTGTAATTATCAGTATCTGAACATGGTGGCGCCCCCATGAGGATTGTGTTTAAAATGATCAGATGTGATGACGAGAAACCAGATTTCAGTAGCTCGAATATGATTCATAAAAATGATGTTAACGCCCCCTTTTCATTTAATTTATCACGGCCTCAAGAGAGATAATCTCTCTTTTAGATTCTTAGATTTATTTAGAGGCTTAATGTCTCAGAGCATGTGCAGACAAACACTACAGAGAGTACTAACAGTGGTCGCATGGAGCTGATAGTGTGGCTGTCAGTGCACAGCGTCCTCTGTTGGATCCTCTAAACTCTGGAGGATCGATCGGTGAAGATACAGTTAATAAGACGTCGTCACATCACATGAGTCAGAGAGGATCGTCTGAACTGAAACCAGGTCCAGACGAACACGGAGAACAACACGTGTGGTCTGTAGCAGAGAGATGACCAAACTAAACAACTCCCGAGTGTTTTCTATCAACTGTAATGAAGAATAATGTTAAAAACATTGCTGGGTTGTCTCTCAGCCATTAGCTTGTTGTGAAAGCCTCATGGGAAATGAAGTTCAGGTGTTTGTAAATCACCGTCCTGTCGAGATTTATCTCAGAATATGAAGAAACACTTTAACGAGTCCTTGAGGTTCAGATGCCAACCGAAGTATCTGCAGCGATAGCCACATCTGAAGGTATCTGGAGGGTTTAGGATGGTGGATCTTCTTTGAGACGTACTCTGCCGTACCGTACTGTACGTTAAGCCGCCAATGTGGTTACAATATGAGCCGTTTCCTGTGTTTCCCGGGGCTGATGGGACTCGGCTGTGCTGCCTTCTGGGAGCTGTGAAGGGCGTATCACAGACACATGTACCACAACACCATTTCCATGTTTTCTTTTTGTTTCCTCTCCACAGTTCCAGCTCCAGATGTTTGACATTGTCTGCAGCTTAGGCTGGACCAGCAGGGACAGATGTTGTGACCTCCCGTCTATGGTAAGGGAACCCCCGGCTCCACGCAGCACGGACACAAGGACTTTTTTAAAGACATGTTCAATATGTTCAGCAGCTCGACTCACTTCTTTAACCTGCAGCCAGAATGATGGCAGAACTAGATAATCAGCTGTCGTCTCCTGTTTTGCTCCTAAAATATAGAAACTTGTCGGTTTTTGGCTCCGAGGATGATTTCCTCTGAATTCAACAAAAAAATCAAAGCAAATTTTTGGATTTTCAAAGCTCGATCAGACAAATAGTTTCAATGCACTGCTTATTTTTTTAACCTGGACGTGAAACAAAGATTCAAACGTGCGTCTCAGTGGAAAAACAGGGTTGTATTTTGTCCTTCTGTGTCCAGGAAAGTCTCTGAAACTCACATCTGCTTGTGTGTAAGTGCATTATTTCCTGTTTGTTTGTTTGCTTTCGTACATCTGTGGAGCATCTTGGCTCAGTTATCTTATAGGAAACCGTCAGGCCAGCTGCTTTCCCTCCAACGTGTTCAGGCGTCCAAACTCGGGGACAATGCAGAAACGTTTTATGACGTTTAAAATGTTTAATGGTGGTAATTACAGCCTGACAGTAAAAAAATAGATAAAAGAAAGGAAGAGTGTTTATCTAACAGGCAGCTGCAGGTCCAAACAGCCGGTGTGTCCTCAAGTTTTTCAGATTCAGCAGCGGATCAAAGCTCGGAGTCAGAACCGGCGCGAATCAAAGAGACAAATAAACAAGGTTTATATGATACGCAGGAGCGCGAGCCAGCCGATACGTCTGATGAAAGGGCGGCGGGGTGTGGCGTGTAATGGAAAACATAATGTTGACTCTGAGAATGAAGACATTTCTACAACCTGACGATTGTTTTCATGACTGCAGTTCACGCAGGTTCACTTTAGCCCAAATATCTTAATCATTTACATGAAAATAAAGGCAAACATAGAAATGTCCTCTGACCTACACCGGATCTGGATCAGCAATAGTTTACCTTTTTTAACAAGGCGCAGCAGTTAACTTGTCAGATGGAGCTGAAACATGCTTTTTATGACGCTGCTGCTCTGTATTAAAACGCTTGAAACCTCACTGCGGATCTGCAGAGTTTCTGATCTGGTGTCAGCAGATTCAAGCTTTGATGTGTTGAGATTTTTAACATAATTCAGCGTAATTAAAGCTGCATTTAATGTATTCTTTTTGCCTTTCAAGGGCAAAACAACAGTTCAAACATCTGGCGAACGTGCGAGCAGACAATAGAGGTCGTCTCGTGGGGTTCTGATAATCAGCAGCTTGAATGGAAAGAAAAAGAGAAGCTGCAGAGACTTTGATAATTTACAGACGGTAAAGAAGATAAAACACAATCAACGTATTTACGACGTTGTTGAAACGTCTCCTTCGTTCTTCACACATTAACTCCTGTGAACAACCATCTCTGGTGTTTCTCAAATCCTCCACGAGGCTACGAAGAGACGAACATTTGTTTGCAGGCACTTAAACATTTGGCCGGCCCTTCGGCAGCTACAGTATGAGAGTCTTTAAACGCAGCACAGTGCAGCCTGTTGTTCGGCGGCTGGACTCTGGCCTTTCTCAATATGAAGCCTTCTCACTTCAGTCCCAGCAGAGATCTCCAGAGACGCTGTAACAAATAAAGCTTTGTCTGAGCGCGGCACGTCTGCAGCTCGGACGTCCAAAAGAGTTTGAAAAGGATTCAACTCTGGTGGATTATTATCTCAATTGCTGCAGAGCGAGGACAGCTGCTTGATTGGCCTGTTTTTTACTGACGGTTATTAAATGATCCAAAGTGAGGCCATCAGTGGAAATATACATTGGAAACATCAGGAGCTTGACGCCCACGCGGGAGTAAATATCCTGCATGGGCTCATTCGTCCACTAAACAAGTCCAGTGTGAGTTCAGATTACTGTTTATCCAACTCTCTGAATTATAACAATGACATAAAGCTATAGTTAACGGCCGCTCTGCTGCCTGACAGTTTAATGCTGCTGAAATAAAAAGTCCAGATATCGAAGGAGTCCCACGTCTTGCAAACTTTTCTCAGGGAGCGCCTCAAAAATCCAACTCCTCTCATCTATAAGGTATGTGAAGGAGGTGTCGGGGATTTCCACTTGCACAATATCAAGAATCTTGTGGTTAGTCGGGAAAAATTCAAGATAGTTGATTTGTTGATCTTCACGATGTTGGACGGTAGTTTCTGTCATTTCGTGTTTCTGATTGGTTGGTTCAGTTGATGAAGGTTGTAGCTTACCTGACTGGTTTACTACACTGAACCATCTGGGAAGTCGGTATTGGGAAAGGTGCTTGGCAGGTGACTGGATGAACCATCTGTCTGTCACGGGAAAAAGACCAATCAGAATCAACGAAACAAAGAACGTATTCCAACTTTCAGTCCAGCATCGAGTTTCTGTGTCGTTCTTTAAATGATGCAGCTCCTCAAAGGAGGCTGAACCATTGTGATTCTCATGATTTCCTAATTTTGAATCCAACCTTGCGATGGTTTAGTTGTAGCTGCAGTCACGTTGAGAACTCAAACTTGAAATTGTCCATTCTGTCTTAAAGTTTGTGACCGATGACCAAAGATTTTGCCAACGTTCTTCTTGGACATCCCAGAACTGCAGAATGTCCAGGTCCTTTTTCTAGGCTTCACGTGGTCTCTGCAACTACACTAAATTTCTGTTGTCACAGTAAATTACCGACTTCCACCCTCGGGAAATTATATAATAGACGCTGAGGCATCAAATTTAAGTGACATTTGTAGTTCTCAACAGTTCTGGATATCCAACAAGAAATTATGCATCAAAGTTGATAGAGTGTCTGCCTTGTTTCGATGTGTCTGTTCCTGCTCGGGACTCCTTTAAACTCTGAGTTTTAAAAAAAAAAAAACTACACTGTTTACTTGAGGTTTTACTTTGACAAAAGCTTAATTTCATCGTTGTGCTGAAATCTCTGAACCAGAACATGTACCCCCTCTTACTGGGAAGATCTTCCAGAGTGCTGCACAGCTTTGTTCTGGGGTTCTGACTCCTGAAAACGTCACTCGAAGCCATCGTGGTTCTGCTCTTTGTCTCAGGTTTAACCCACAGAAATGTCCAAACGGTTTATCTCTTAGCAGTGAGAGGAAACATGAAAGAGACTGAGCGCTTTGGTTTTATGTTTTTTGGACGATTGTCAGAGGAAACACTTTCTTGTTCTCACCTTTTTTAAGACGCACACTCAAAGTTTATGTCACTAACCGTTACGTTTCATGTTTGAACCTGACTGCATGAATCATCTGCTGCTAATGAACTGACTGTTAGACATTGAGTCCACTCTAGCCCTCAATCCAAAGTTAAGTCAAACTTGGAGTCGGTGGTTGTTGGCTCGTAGGATCAGACACTCTGACACTTTGTCTTTGGGTTGTTTTTTTTCCACCAGAGAGACGAGCTGAAGTGTCCGTCTCTTCCCAACTCCTGCACCTGTACCTCAGCGGGCACCGGGCCACCAGGGACTCAGGGACCAGTGGTAAGAATCACCTGAATCCATCTTCACGACCTGGGAACTGTTGAGTTTAACATGAAGTGTTTCCACATTGGAGACTTTCTATTTTCCCTCTGCGACCTTTCACAGGAAAGTCTTGCATTATTTGACAGCTGGACTCTGTCTCCTAGAAGTTATGTTTATAAACCAAATGGATTTTGCCAAATACTTTTTGGAGGAAACATAACTGCTGCCTGGATTATGATTACTGGCATCCTTTTTTTCCAGTCCAGGAGGTTGTGTGTTCTTCTACCCCCACTGGGGTGGATGGTGGGTAATGCAAAGTGCTGGACTTTGACGCCACAGACCGGAGTTGTTGGACTCGATGTAACCTTCTTGGCACCTACATTACCCACAATGCGAATCAATCACCAACAGCTGAGTCAAAGATTCAGGTGCAAAATGAGGTCACACAAACAGAGTTTGTTTCATTTTCAAACGTTTAGCCGTCAACCGATGCCGACTCAAGTGACATCACAGTGACCTCACTTGAGGACGTTTATCAGAACGACTTTTAAAACATATCGAAGACCTGGAAACTGGTTTTGGTGAAAGATCAGGTTACATCACCGTAACATGTATGTAGCTACTTAAATGCTTTTTATTTGTAATGGAACATTTTTCCACTGCTGGAGTAAAAAGCTTTCCCCTGTCAGGTAATTTATGGTTATTCATACACTGTATGTTGTACAAGGGAGAATATTGCGCCCTGAAGCACATTAACCACGGGAAACTTCTTTGCAATGCCTCGTAAAAATCTTTTAAGAGGGTGGAGAAGGTAAACTGTGGTGCAGCATGACGGAGGCTGACACTGTCTGACAGCTTCTCCTCTCACTGCACTAATGTGACGATGTGGATGAGTCTGCTGGATGGATGGATTTTTATTCCCATGAGAAAAAGAAAAGCAGCAACGTGTTCATCAACAACACCTCCAGACTTTATCCTCTGAGGAAAATGAATAAATCGAACGTCTTCAAAGTAAAACAGTCAGAATCAGATCTCAGATCTCGCTGTTAAAGGTCCTGAAAACATTTTTCCTGCTGAGAGTTTGGACGAGATTATTTCTGCCAAACTTCTCTGGTTATTTAACAAGTTGGTCGAACCACACAGTCCTGATGAAGCAGATTAACTCAAGTTTTAAACTCCTAATAAATGACACCTAAAGATATTTTTATGACTTCATTTTCATACTTATCCGGGACATTTAAAGTTATATTGAAATGCTTAATTGAAAACCGAGTTTCCAGGGTTTTAAGGTGGAAGTTGACATATTTTCTCCTCCTCCTCCTCCTCCTCCTCCTCCTCCTCTTCAGGGTGCCCCCGGCAGCAAAGGACCCCGAGGTGAAAGAGGAGAACTCGGTCCTGCTGTAAGTATCTTTTTCTGTCTCACCTTTGTTAATGAAGTCTTGGTGCTGACAGCTCTGAGCCGGGTCAGACTCTTCAGTGTGAGCATCTGATTTTCTTTCCTGTCTATTTTCAGGTTGATATCAGCAGATATCAACACAAACAAACTCCGGTGTGTTTAAATGTTTCTTATCTGACCTTCTCTTCTGTATTTCACAGGGACCGGTCGGCCCACGTGGAGATAACGGACCACCGGGGCCCATGGGTCTGCCCGGCCCTCAAGGACCCAGCGGGATGTCGATTCCAGGAGAGGCTGTGAGTGTATAAACACACCTGACATGCACACACACACACACAAGCTGGACATAAATCCCAGGATGCCTCAGTGCACCAGAGGGAGGATTATTTTGGCCGTTTATTATAAAGGGAATTTACAAGCTGGGGAGTATCTGTGGCAGAGATCCACATTCCTCCAGAGAGAGACCTGAACATCGCTCCATGAATCAGTCTGACACAAGCTGTACCCAGATTAAATGTTCCCTCCATCCAAAGGTCGGACTCAAACGTCGTCCTGTCGTCCCGTGTCACCGAACAGCTTCTATTTACTCTGAACCGAGGCTTACGACGATTTATGGAGAGAGATCTGGAAGAAAGAACAACAATAACAAAAGCATTAAAATATCAGATAACACACATTCATAACCTGACAGCATGCGATAACACTCACCTGGTCTTCATAAGACTTATCTGCACGCCGCGTTGTGATTGGATCTTAATGTGCACATTAGTCTCAGCGTCACATGACAGGCGTGGATCAGATTCAGCTTCAGGTGTGTCTGAGTTCTGAGGCTTCAGTTCCAGAATGAAATGTTCATTACTCGTGTTTAATCACCTGAACGTGACAATAATCGTTAGGAGGCGGCTTCAAGTCCGACACGTTGAACCGCCGTGTTTCTACAGTAGAGCAGACAAACTAAACTCTGACTGATGGAGACAATAAGCAGCTACACTGCTGGAGAACAGCTTGAAGGGTTTGATCCCATGAGTCCAGACATTGAGACTCACACCAAAAACCATCATGTGATCTGTGTGTGAATAAATCAACGATGGTCTGAACAGTTCAGAAGCAGAAACACTTTAATTCTCCAGACACGAGGAATCTGACTCTGGTCACACTTTGCTCTCTCAGTACAAACATCAAACATATAAAGACACAGGTCCAGTTAAAGAACAGAGTGGCTGTAACATGGATCACTACATGAGCTTGATCTGAATGTGTTTATGTTGGATGAATGTTTAAATTATTAAAGAAATGTTCATGTTGCTGTTTTTTTTTCCTTTCAGGGCCGCCCTGGACCGAAGGGAGACCCTGGTGACTCCGGTTTACCTGGACAGAAAGTGAGTGCATCGGGCTCGAGGAGGTTTTTAAACAGGGAACTGGGATGCTTCACAGTTTGACTACTATTCTGGCGTCTGACGGGACTCGGCCGGTTTTTCCAGCTGGGGAGGATCCATAGAGAGTTTTTGAATATTACTTTTAAATTAAATTTCTGCAGAGAACCGAGGAGCCAAGAACAAGTCACCGTGATTAACGGTGCTGGTGAAGTGTTGGCGTGTGCTCAGCTGCTACATCCTCCTCTTAATGTAAGTTGTTTTATCTGGGAAGAGGCGCTGTGGTCCGACCTGGCAGGTCCAGAGTCTGGAAGAAGAAAATGACACCTAAGCTCCTGAAGCAACAGTTGGCCTGAAAGTAAAGAACATCGAGGGTCAGTGTTTGAAATACTGAGTGGTGAATATCGCGTGTCACTTTGATTCCTCCCTGGATACCGTATGTTCGTTTTACGAGGTTAAGAACGTTAAATCATTAAAGTGTCACGATCTTAATGAAAAATGAAGAAAAGGCGACGGCGTCCCTCCAGCACAGTTTAAAGGTCGGACCTCGTTAAGCTCAGGAGAGGATGAATGATCCCTGAATGCTGCAGGGCCGCTGACCCCAACTGTGACCTGTGACCTGTTGTTTGTTTAACCTTTGCACCTTTGACCTTAAAGGCACAGTCAGTCTTCTAATGTTTGCATGGAGAGATCAGTTTTCTTGCTTTAAGCCGTTGGAGCTTTAATTGCTTTAATCTAATAGGCAGAGCTGCAGCAGAGGTGGAGGTCAGTTTAGTCGAGCGAGTCTTGTCAAATCTAATTGAATTCATGGTCGTAGTGGAGCGAGACTCGCCTGCATGTTCTCTCTGAAGTCAGAATAAAAGATTACACTTTCATAAAATACAGGCAGCCAACCCTAACCCCGGTGGAGGGTGGAGAAGGTCGAAGGTTTCGAACAAAACTTGGAAACTTCTGAAGAGGAACACTTTATCGTTGTCTGGAATCAGCAGGTGTCACGGTCGTTCCTACAGACGTAATACTGACCAAGAGAACGCGCAAACGATTCTTAAAAACAAACCTCGACGCCAACGTCAGTTTGGATTTTCTGTCCTCGTCCTGTCTGATCATTTCTTAATCCTGAATCCGTTAAATGTCTTTATCCTTCCACATCTCCACCTGGTGTTGGAGGAAGTGGAGGCGTTTGGTGTTGGTGGTGGTCATCGAGTGAAGTGATGACGAGATCAGTTCGATCCAGCTCAGTGTAAACGGGGGGTCACCTCCTCCAGAGTGAGGCTGATTAATCGGCTCTTCATCTCCACGTGGACGCTGTTGATGGAGCGGCGGCTGCAGGTGACCACGTTGTAGCAGATGCTATAGCAGCATGCATTTAATGACTTGCAGACCATGCGGGTCCCGGTTTATAATGGCCAATAAAACAGACCTGGAATAAATTATGTTCCCTGTAAATGTTATGCCGAGGCATCAAAGAGCGGAGAGGATTGGCAATAAAAATGGCAAAAAAAGAAGATTTACGGTTCAACGCACAGAAATTTGGCGTCGGTTTCCATCAGAGCACAGGCGACCTTTTCAGTTAATGTGGGAAACGAAGATAACGTGATTTGTTTTCTCGTTGCTCTGCAGGGTTCACCTGGTCCTCCTGGTCCTGCTGGCCCGATCGGATCAGCTGGCGTGAGGGTGAGTACACACACACGGGCTGGTTTTAATAGCAACCATGCTCTCCGAATTCTTCGAACATGAACAGTATCAGTTCTGTTGTTCAGTCTTGATCTTGTGTTTCCAGGGCCCTCCAGGAAAGGAAGGACAGTCTGGACCCAGAGGCCCCGCGGGCCCCATGGTAAGACTTTTAATGGTTTGTTGGGAGCTTTGACACACCTGGGAGCTGCTGTTGGCCGAGAAGCTCGGCACGTAAAACCCGGCTGAAGCAATTAAGCAATTTAAGTGCCTTGCTCAAGGATAAACTGGCGTCAGTTTTCAGAGAGCAGAAAGCATGACTCAGCCATTTTATCCCCAGATTTAACAAGCCGGTGGTGTCGATTGAACTCGAGGTTTGTGATCACAAATGTTCAAGAAGGGTTTGGAGCTCTGAGCGACGATCTCGAAGCTGAAGCTTTGTTCACGATTATATCCGAACTGTTCTGACAGGAGCTCTCTCACTTTCCTTGCAGGGGCCTCCAGGATCTCCTGGAGTACCAGGTGCTGCAGGAAAACCAGGAAACCCCGGAGACTCCGGTTCTCCTGTAAGAGTCCGCACCGTGCGAACGAACAGGCAGAGATTAAAAGTTTCAAACGATTTTCTGATGCCTGATTTTCTCTTTTCAGGGTTCCGTCGGTCCAAAGGGAGACAAAGGAGAGAGAGTGAGTGAATCTGAGTGTTTTCGAAATGTCTCGAGTTTCAATCCAAGAAAACGTTCCTGACAAATTAATCTAGGATGTAAAGATGTTTCAGGACAAAGTTTCACAAAACAAGACAAGAACATTTGTTCCCGGTGTCTCTCAGAATAAGTTTTAGTATCTCGAAACCAGAGAATTGGCGGATTGTTTTGATATGGTCATTTATGATTTTGGGACTTGTTAAATTAAACGATTTTCTCTGTGCACGTCTTTGGACGACCAACGAAGCCGAAGGTGCAAGAAAGCCAAAAACCCAAAGCCAAGTTTAGTCTTTAGATGAGCTTCTGTAAAAAAACACCAGCTTTGTTTTATGCAAGGACTCATGGGAAGTGCAGTTCTTGATGTCTAAGCTCTGCAGACCAATCGTGTGATTGAACGGAAACCTGCACAAACTAAAGGAACCTTTTCTGGAACCTCTACGAATTCACATTGAGTTCAACTCTTTCCTCTTTGTACCCAGGGCGACTTTGCTCCTCAGAACATGATGCGATCCATTGCCAGACAAGTTTGCGAGCAGCTAGTAAGCGGTAAGTCGTGCATTTTTTCCCCTTTTGAAAGAGTTTCTGGCACCGCCGAGTGGCACCGACTCCAAACAGGCTCGTTCATGATGTGGTGACTCAGACACTCACTGTTCTGTTGCTTCTTTCTTTCCTTTCCTCTGTTGTTGCAGCACAAATGACTCGTGTCAACACGTTACTGAACCAGATCCCCAACGGCATGCAACGTGCCATCCCCGGCCCTCCAGGGCCGCCTGGAACCAGTGGCAGGCAGGGACCCCGCGGAGAGCCCGGCGCAGCGGGAAGGAACGGTTTCCCAGGAAGTCCAGGTTTACCCGGCCAGCAGGGAGAGAGAGGTACGATCCATGTGCTGTACGGGAAGAGCTAAAACAATAAACCTGAGCTGGATTTGTAAAGTGTGAGCACAGAAGGCAGAACAGAGATTATTCAGAGTGAGGACGGTTTATTTAAAAAGCACAAAACCATCACAGGATCCTAACGAGGCTCAGCTTCATCAGGGAACAAATCTCTGCTTGATTCTGTAACGCTGCCTTCCAGTCGTCTGAATTTCATTTGTCTCTTTAGAAGAAAAGCAAAGTCTGGATGTGACGGCTCTGATGCTCGATCATCCACTGAAAAAACATTCCTGTGTTTACAGACGACGATGGGAAGAAACATTCAGGAGTTTGTGCAGAAAAAAAAAACGCTCAGATTCCAACAATGTTCTGACAGAATCAATGAGTCTATCACCGATCCGATGTCACGTAACTCATTGGCCTCGAATTGAGATCCGTCTACCTCAAAGCGCCGTCGCTTTCTTTCCCAGGACTGTGAACAGCTTGACGTTATTATCCGAACCATGACCGAGTCATGTCTGACGACACGCCAAACCCACAAACGCCGGCCAATCAGATGCTGAAGCTGATTTCTAGCAGTGTGACATTAGCCAGAGACTGAATTCATGTTTACAAAGACTCTAACCTGACTGAGGCCACACAACAATCCTAACTTCAATCTAACCAATAATCTAAAACTTCAGGATCACTGAGACCTTTAATCTGACCTGAGCCTGATCTCGTGTTGCCTTCAGGTCCCGCAGGAGAGAAAGGTGAACGAGGAGTGTCAGGAGTCGGACAGAAAGGACCGAGAGGACCTGCTGGTGAGTCTGTTTGTCTGCTCTGCATGTGTTCACATAAAGGAAGAAGAAGTTAACGTCCCATCGTGGGTTCATGATTTTTATAGATTATCATATTTTCTAACAGAATCCAGAAGACGACCGTTTGGCAAAGCTCGGTTCTGAGAAAGAGATTGTGTAAATTTGATCTGATGTCAGAGTCCCTGAATGCACCGTCAGGGAGGGTCGACCTTTCTCAGAACCGCACGGCCGCACAACAATAACTGCGAATTAAAAACGAGGAGCGGCACACGCAGCTCGTTGGAGATCAGATTTAAAAGCTGCTCGGTGGCGACGTGAAGCATGAGGAGTTAGTGAATGTCAGATGTGTTTCTGATGCTTCCACCACAGACTCTGAACTCTTGAAGCCTTTTGGGTAATTTAGCTGAAACCCTGAAGCAGCAGAGAGCGGTTACTGCTGCACAGCGAGCATCGTGGTTCGTTTGACTGATGACTACATTCATTATCGATTATCTGCAGATCTTATTGATCGTTAAGTCTAGAAATGAGAAAAATGCTTTCATAGTGAGGTCTCTGTTTGGTGGATCAACCATCTGCAGATGTAAGATGGAGGAAGCTGTCGTGGAGTAAAAGTTGCAGACGACTTGAGACGACTTCTTGAAGGTCACGCAGCGTTTACGGCTGAGACCACGACCCACCTAAAGAAATCTGCCGAATGTTAACGTCCTGAGTGGGCGGTCCATCGCCTGGTGTTGGTCTAAAGACAACGCTGCTAAATGTACTTAGTTACTCCAGATCTTCAGTTAAGGAGCAGCGAATCCTCACGTTTGAGGAGCTGAACCAGAGAATAGTTCGTGGATTAATTGACTTGTAGTTTCATCCATGACGCAGAGCAGTCTGTAGTTTGTTCACTGCTGCTGAACTTCAGTTCCTACGTCGTTTTTTCTCACTGTGGTTGTCACGACAACACGACAAACATTAATCTGGACGCCAGCAGCCGCCGCTCGCCGTCTTACCGTGCTGATTGAACCAGACGGAGGCTGTAACTTCAAGTTTAAATGAAGCGACACTGTGATTAAAGACTTCCCGACAAGCCTCTGAAGCTGCAGCTCGTCCTGCAGAGATCAGCTCAGACAGCGGCTGCAGAGTCGTGACGTCGTCCCGCCTTCGCTAATCACGCGTCCGTCCAGTCTGTCAGACGGAAGGAGAGCAAAAAAAAAAGAGTTTGTAAAGCAAACAGGGTCAAGTTGTGGAAACAGGAGAGAGAGGGAACGGGCTCGGGAAGAGGAGGAAGTGGACAGCGGTGAGTCACGGTGGAAGGCGTTCATTCACAACACATGGCGAGGACGGCGAGGAGGAGACGGAGCGGCAGGGAAAGTTTCCAAGCCGGCTTTGTCCGTGTCTAGACAGAACGCAGAGAGGGAAAAAGGATCAGCAGATCCTGCCTCTTCCTTTTTTTCCCTCGCATACTTCACTTTCTTTTATTTCCATGTTCCAAATGTCGTGCCCGAGACTGTCAGCAGCACTTACAAACCTTTTCTAAAATATTTATGATGTCTGCAGCTGGAATTCGAACGCAATGACAACGAGCCATAATTATCTGTTTGCTTCAGAGATCACGAAACACCTCCTGGAGTTTTGGACTTGGGAGAAATTTTACAAGAAAACAATAAAACTTGAATTTATCTGAACATTAATGAGGAATAACAAGAGTAATAAACTGTTTTCTATTGTTAAAAACACGCAAACACATGGAGGAGATTCACTGAGCGTTTCTGAGAATAAAACTTGACTCATTAAAACTTCACAAACCTGATCGAACTTTCTTTGAGCGTCAAGATCCTCTCTCCAAGCAGATCTCTGCTTTATTATCCTTCAATGACTCTTTGTTTTCCCTCCAGGTCCTCCAGGAGAAAGCAGGACAGGAGCTACAGGCCCTCCAGGCTCTGCCGGAGCTCGCGGTCCCCCCGGACGTCCAGGATACGCCGGAGTCCGTGGACCTCCCGGACCTCCTGGATACTGTGACTCTTCTCAGTGTGTCGGTATTCCTTACAACGGGCAAGGATACGTAGGTACGTATGGAGACGTGCACGCGGATCGTTAGTCTGCTGTGTAAAGAGTTTTAAATAATCGTTGTTAATAATCAGCCGGGAAGGGGTCAGGGTGGGAAACACAACAACATTTTGAGAGATTTCTGTTTTCTGTCTATGGATCGAGTTCACACGTCCAGGATGTTTAGTCTACCTTAGCATAAAGACTGGAAGCAGCTCCACCTGCCTCTAATCTTTGTGCTAAGCTACTGTAGGTTCAACATATTTATTTTCAAGTTCTGGTCTGTTACTTCAGTCCTGGACTTAGAAGGATTCCTGGGAACCGACAGTGTGATGGAAGTCCAGTAAACTGTCGCGTCACCGATCCGTTCATTTCGTCCTTAGTTAAAAAGACGTTAACCATGGACACATCCTGCACGTGTCCACAGTGTCGTCCGATTTCAGGCAGCAAAACGAGGATTTCCCAAAATGTTGGCGTGTTTTCTGTCGTGAGGATTAATGCATGCGTGGATCTGTTCTCATAGACACTTACTGTAGGGTGACTAATCTGTAGAGAAACTCTGAAGTTGTTGATTCGCTGTCCTCTGCTAACTGACACCTTCCATCCTCTTTGGCCTGTTCCAGGTTCACCATAGTAGACTTTCTATGCCGCCTGTGCTGCTTTCACTGACTTCCTGAAAAAAACAAAACTCAAAGTCCTGTAACTGAAACACTTGCTCACACGCTCTAGAGCTGTTTAAAGGATAACCGCCAAAAGGAAACCCATTAACAAAAACAACAACAAAGAGGGAAACCAGTACTAACATCGACTCACAGCCAGTAGAACAAACCCCACCAGCAGCAGCGGTGATGGCACCGACCTGTTGTAGTGGCCTGTTTTGCATCTTGAAGCCAAAGACCAAACAAAGAAACGTTGTTCAGGAGGAGCATGCGCCCAACAACAACAACAACAAACAACCCAATCAAATACTAACAAAGGTGGATTTGTAACAGAGCAACGGCTACCACAGCATCACCGGCAACAACAGCAGCAGCAACTCTGTTAACAGCATTTCTCTCCAGGTGACATGTAAATAAACTAATTTGTGCCTTGTAAATGATGTTTGAACCAAGTCCACTAAATTTAGTCTTTAACATCTGTAGTTTTAAAGCTTGTGCCTTGCAAACAACAACCTGCTGCTTGCTGAATGCCAACAAAAACGCCTCTTTTTTTTATGATTTTATTTTCCTGCCCATGTGTTTGTAGCTGTTTGAAACTGCTCAGGGCCTCAGACTGAATCACTCCTGCACATGTGACCCCGGAGGTTTAGATTTGCCACCTGGTTTTTGTTTTTTACTCTTCTCCCTGTTACCTGAATGTTTAGAGAATGCTAACAATGCTATCCTGAAGACGTTTCTCCAGCTGGAGGCAGAAGATTTTAGTGTTTTTGTGGTTTTTATTTTGGAAATGAATGACCTGTAGAGAAACTGACATGGACTAACATCTGAGCGTCTAACACAACGGGAAGAGCACTGACGTGTTGAGCAGGGGTGTGTTCGAGGGAGCCTTGGGTGACCCCCATCCCACTAAACCTGACTAAAGTTGATTAGTTGGTATTTAGATTTCTCTTGTAGCAGCAATAACTCAAAAAGTATCCTGATATATTACAGAATCATATGCTCATACTGTATGTACTGCACTGTATAACATGCGGCCTGTTGCACCAATATCTGACGAGTTAGTGCCACAATCAAGGTCACGTTGTAGAGAGTGATAGGAAAGAAAGACGAGACAAAGAGGTAAGAAGTAGGAAGTATAGACGAGCATTTGATGGTTTAATTAATAGAACGTAGGCGTACGTTTGCCTAATAACACTGATGATCGTCAGCAAAGACACGTCAGAGCTTCAGAAGTCAGTTTCTTCTTCTGGAAACCCCAAGACACAAAAGTTTGGTCATAAATAATGAACTTAAACAAGAAAAGTAAACACGAATTTTGCAAAACATCTTCTGTAACCAAAAACCAGCGACCGCAACAAATCCCATTGACAGAGTCCAAAACTGACACTCGAGCCTTCATCTGGTCAGTGTCAACGGATCGACTGAATTTAAACGATGACAGAAAAAGATTGGAACGCAGTAAAAGCTAAAAGACTCCAACAAGAAAAACAAGGCTCTGTGAGGAAACTTATTGTTGGTTTATTTCCAATCCTTTCATGACGGCAGCATTAAAAAGCAGAAAAACTAGAAACTACATTTTGCAATAAGTTGAGATTTCCGTCAATCAGTTGGTGCAACAGCATGCGGGTCAAATGTAAGAGCAGATAAATTAACAAACGTCCACTAATTGAGTGCATGAGCCAAGCTATTGTTGAGCGGCAAATTAATTGTACTGCTGTATCGCACAAGACGCTCCCTCAAACAGCCGACAAACAGCGAACACGCCCCTGCTGGTGACTAACATCTGAATCAGTGCTTCAGCGAGCGGTCAGACAGAAAGTCAAATACTTTAACCCGTTATTTTTGTGCATGCTGAAGACAAAAACAGTTTGTCAACCTGTGCTCAATTGGCCCAAACACTATCTATCCGAGCAGGCCAGTACCCACCAGAACCCGACACCCGAGTAGTCCCTGTCCCAGAGGAGGATGATGAGTTGCAAAACCAGCGTCGAAAGAGATCACTATCAAGAAAGGCATCCAATAGGCCATCATCATAAGACAAGTCTCGTTTTCTTTTTTTTCTTTGTTCAACCTGTGTTTGTTGTTGGATTTATGCACATTATACACAAACAAAACGGGGTTTGACACCTCGACTTTATTGGAAAATACCTTTAAATGCCTTAAAACGTATGTGAATATTCATTTCTGTGGCAGGTGAAGGGTGTGGACGGACGGAGGGAGGGAGGGAGTTCGAGGGCGACTGATTCAAAAAAAAATAAGTCCATGACCAAAAAAAAAAAAAAAAAAAAACCTGTGAGATTTCTTTTGCCACTTGTGTCTTTTGCTTGTAACATATTTGCATCAAGTTTGTTTGAACTAGCAGTGTTGACCAGTGCACTCATTGTAACAAAGAAAGAAAATGTTTGTTCACAGTGTCGGGACATCAGATCTGTCACAGTTCATTCATTATGTTCAGTATAATCCTTCATGCAGTGTTGTCTTCTAAGGAGGTTCAGTTTCATTATGGCAGTTAAACACAGCTTTCATTTTGTATCTCTAGACTTGATATTTATCAGTTTTCCTTTTATTCCGTCACAGCTAATTTTAACAAACGTGGAATTGCATGTCTGTGGTGTATATTTAGTAATGTTTTTGTTACATTTCATTTTGTTTTAATCAGAATATAGTTGTTGTCATTCTTGTCATTTTTCTCAGTATCTAATGCGGTCGAAAAAAAACCTGCGTGCAAGACTATGGAAATGGTATTGCTGCTTCATGTTTGAACTGCAGATTGTGAATTCCACAGCCTTATTTTCTTATTTATTTCTGAAAACAGAAGAGGCATTTTTCAATAAAACTACTGAAAATTTACACCTGTGTGTGGGGTTTTTTTTTTGGTCTGTATGGGGGTAAAAATAATGGAGGGGGACCTCTAAATACAGTTTAAGTCGGTGTGGGGTACA
This sequence comes from Larimichthys crocea, assembly GCF_000972845.2. Lineage (NCBI taxonomy): Eukaryota > Metazoa > Chordata > Actinopteri > Sciaenidae > Larimichthys > Larimichthys crocea. The sequence continues at coordinate 22,150,410 of NC_040016.1, read as the reverse complement.
CTTGAACTGACCCGTACCCTCTGGGTATCCCAAGTGCCCTTCTGGTTTTTCTAATATAGCAGAACTGGGACCACATTGGGAAGAACTAATTAAAGGGGTACACAATCAACTAAAGCGTCACCCAGGTGGAATAGAGGGGCATTTGGACTGATTGGACTGGCACTTGGGGGGTTCTTGGATCAACTATTAGAAAACTAGAGGAACTCGAAGGCACTTGGGTCAATCAGAGAGGAGTCAATCTGCAAATGGACTAGATAGTTAGTCCATAGAAGTCAACCTCTAGTCAGCTCAACTGCCCCAGCTGCCAGACTAGGGTGGTACTGTAGTTGGGCTGATCTAGTCGCTAAGCTCAACTACTTAAGTGCTTGATAGACACTTGGACTAAAGGTACAGGCTCATCAGAGGGAACCTGGTCCTGATTAAGGGGATATATCGACTAACGAGAGCTGAACTTTGGTGCAACACTTGGCAGACGGGGTTAGATTGGCACTTTGATTCACTACAGGCACATTTGGACTGACTAGAGGCACTTAGACTGAATAAGAGTCATTTGGGGGGAGAACAAGGTAAAAATCACTTGAGTAGCCCTCGAGCTGCTCTACTTCTGAATCAGTGATGGAATGAAGCTTTAACAGGCACAGACAAACAGATGGTTAATGATTAACTAAAAGTTTATGCCACCGGCTCATTGGCACATTTGCACTGTTATCTCTGAGTGAACGATCTTCATTATGAAGTGGAAACTTGGAAGCGCATAAATAGGGCAGTCAGGAAATTGGGGAGAGTGTCTTGAGGAGCTGTTCTCCTCGGCCTCTTCGAAGACTCGCTTTGTTTTTATGACCATGAACTCAGGGGCTGCTGAGGATTAGCTAACTCCTCTGGCCTCGCTCGCTCGCTGCTATTTTCTCTTCAGATATTTTCCCCCTGAATCACTGCCACAAACATAAAGCTTAATAGCCGAGCGGGAGTGAGACGCACTAATCATCTATAAGCTGTAAACATCACATCTCCACCATGGAAACACCTCATCATCGGCGTTCGGCTGCTCAGATGAGTTCATCTCTACTCGAGTGTGACTCATCTGTAGCTACCAGTTTCAAGGCAATGATCCCCTAAAGACAGATCAGATACCTGCAGAACGTCACGTCTGGTCTTTGAATCTGCAGGAGTGTTTCAGCACTTCTACACTTGTACTGATTTCTTAACTTTAGGAGGATGGTATGTACTTGAGATTAAATGTCAAACTTGGTCTTTTAGAGGTTCTTTGACTCAGACTTACAATGATTAGTTGAAAGAAAATTTATCTGGAACTATTTTAATGACGGGAATTTCAGATTGTGTTGCTCGATGGTTTTCTGGACGATGATAGACGACAGGAAGGTTTGTTGATTCAAGACTAAACAAGAGCTTTTACATAGTTTCCCCTTTGTTGAGTCAGAAAACAGCAGCGGCCACAGCGTGCTGAAGCATCCACAAAAAAAGAAAAGAAAAGAAAAACAAGCGCCGCAGAATATGTCCTATCTGATGTTTTTAATCAGAAACCTCCTGCGGTATAATTGGAACGGGATGACGAGGGTGGAACAGCCTTGCTCCCTTCGAGGGTCGAGCTTATCAGGAGCTTTGAAGTTCCTCCCTGGACCTTGCAACAGACTGAGATGCGATCTTTGATGGTGGCAAAATTCAAAACATATCTGAGCGTGATGAAATGTTTTTTCTTCTCGGGCTGCTGCAGACTGAAGGTCATTAGGAATAAACTGTAAACTGCACGCACATCCTACTGAGTGGAAATCTGATTGAAGACACTGAAGGACCAAAGGAAAGGACACCGGCAGCATGGAAGACATCAAGGACACTTTCATATCCTCCTTGTTCTTTGTATATGATCGATATGAATCAACTGGTAGCCACCAGAAGTGTTCTTCACGTTCATGACTCCACAAATTAACACCACATTTCCCATAAACCCTGTTGTTTCCGGTTGCAAAGAGGTCGTTGCTTCTTTGTTTGACAGATTTCCTTTAGGCTTTACTAAAGAGAACAAACATGTTGAAAAGCTGTTTCCAACCATCAGCAGGGACTCAAAGCTTTGCTTCAGTTTGTTGTGGGACAGCGTCGCATTCTTCCAGATTCTTTTACAGTAATTATACGGCAAAATTTATGTTCAATGACTGATTATTCGAATCCAACAGAACATGTTGGACCGGCGTCCAGCAGCAAACAATCTCAGGTTTTGTCTTCTGATAGTTGGATGGAAGAGGAGAACAAAATGAACCTGGCTCCATATTTTATAATAACGAAGTGAAACTAAATTCAGCCTATTATCCGTACAAACGTGGAGCCTGCCATTGTTCCCAAGGCCCAATATCGTACGTGCCAACCATGAGAACTCAGAACTTTCCAAAATCTCAAGTTTCAGAGACTTGAAAATAAAATGAGTACACAACAACGGCATTTTTATACTTTTACATTAATTCTAATTCTCAGGAGAGATTATGTATTGCAGTAAAACGGTTCCTGGTTTGAACTGAATGGTTGATTCTTTGTGTTTGCACGTTCTACCCATGTCAGCCTGGGTTTTCGTAGTCCAAGTAGTATTTACCAATCAGGTTTGAGCCATCTTTGGTTGCAACAGTCAGTGCTGAGACTTTGTTTAACGTGTTTAACCGATTTATATCATCAGATCATTAGATTAGATTATACTTTATTTATCCCACAACGGGGAAATTCACTCGCAGAGTGTAACTAAAGAAGTCGAATAAAAAGGACAAACACACAGGAGGATCTTTCAACCTGTGCAATGAACAAACAAACAGTCAAGTGTACAGACGTGCAAAACGAGTACCAAAGGTAAATATCGCCCATCAAGTTGATAATTGGACTGCAGAGAAAGTCAGATATCCGTTAACGGTTCTGCAGATATCTGCTGGCGACATCAAGAGTTGAAGAATGCTGTACTGTTGTCTCTGGTCTACTCTTTCCACCCGGACACCAGGCTGATCCACGATGCACGGAGCCAGAAACAGAAACAGAACAGAAAAGGAAAAAAAGGTTTGGAAGTCCAGAGAAATGCAGGAGAACCGTGACCCGAGAGGAAACCGGGAGAGGGCGATGAAAGACGGAAAACACAACACGCCGACATCATTATGACGACCAAGGTCACATGACTTCTTTTCCGGCATGTTCAGCTACACAAAAAACTCCAGGGAGAATTCAGAGTAGTGTCCATTTGTTCTGGAAACATTTCCAATTTTTCAGATTATTGAGGTTTGGGAATAACGGGACGTCAGAACAATGAAAGTTTCCCCCAGCTGTTGAAGAAATCATCCTATCAGAGCTCTGGATTAAAGACGTCCACAAGTGTGGACAAGACTGATGCAACTGTCAACGATTATCTTTATTAACAATCATCAATTAATCATCTGATTGTTTTCCTGCTTAACGAAGTCAGAGGAAACTTTCTCACGTTGCTCGACATGTGGGAGTCTGAGTTTGGTATCTGAAGGTCTGAGCTCGCGTGCCTCCTTCTCACATTTGGTGAAAATAATCAAAGTTCGGAGTGACGCCTCATTTGTCAACAGGCAGCTTCTCTGACTGATGGAGCCGCTCAAACAAACACTGCAGAGCTCCGTCCTGTCTGCAGCTGCACAGACGGAGCCAGGGTTCAGTCCAGGTTGGTTTGATGACACCTCGCTGTGTTGGGATGTTCATGTTGAGAGGAGCTTTCAGCGCAGAGCAGGCCACTGTTTATATGTCGCTGTTAAGTGCAATAAAAACTCATCCTCCATCTCGGTTTCTGAGGCTCTTAGCAGAACTATAAACTCGGAGAGGTTGGCTGGCCAGAGGTGACCTCATGGAAAGTCTGGCAGCAGTCTGAGGTGTCCCACCAGCCACCGCGGTCCAGAAAACCAGCATCACTGCAGTCCACAACTACAGGATTTATTAGAGGAGTACTCTGTCTCGGCCGGATCGATGCTGTCAGACATTCAGCGCTGACAAACACGATAAAGAGTCGGACAGACTGAAGCTCACTGAGTTTGTCTCGGCCCATTTGAAGACTGAATCTGTGGCTTCACACACTGAGGCCTGAATCAAACCCACACACACATTTAATCTAATTAAACATGATTTGTTTATTATAAAAATCATCTGATCTGATCTGAGATTTACTGTTTATACTGAGGAAGGTGTCACTTTAATATTTCTGCTTTTATTATGGCAGGTAATCGATGAACAGGATGATTTATGACTGCAGGACTTTGATTCACTGGATCAGTCAGAAACAGACAAATGAGCAGGAATGTTCTGTATCAGGACACTGATACTGTACAGCCAGTATTTTCATATTTTAAATATTAATTAGTATTTAATTAGTATCAGTAAATTCATTCCACATGTTCATGTACCTCCATAGATCGACCTAAACACAAACAGAAAATGTTTTTTTAAAGACTCTTGATTTTGTTTATTTGAAAAATGATGACTCATGCCTGATGCTGATTATCAAATAATTAAAATGAAAGCTGCACTAATTCATTATTTCCATGCAGCGTTTTAGCCTCTTTCAGCTGATTGTTTCGGTTTTACGACACATTTTTTCCAGCAGCAGCTGTTTTCGGTATAAACGCTCTCAGTAATTAATTAAGATACATTATTATAGTTTATTACCGAGTGAATTCTGGACCTACCTGTGTGGAAGTAAAGCAGCTGTCTGATAATTATTTATTTAATTATTTATGTGTTCACAGCTTCTTTCTGTAACCCACAAAGGTCTGACAGTGCAGCTGAATGTGTCCTAACCCGGCCACCGTACAGAGGATGAAGGTTCAGTTCTCTGGTTGTTCATGTCCAGAAGAATCCCGATCACATGACATATCGGTATCGGCTTTAAAATCCAGTATGCGTCACTCTCTGTTGAAAACACCCAGAGCTGTCCTTTATAGCAGATCCAATAAAACTCTGAGGTTTATTAGACAGTTTATTAGACGCTTTAATGGAATTAATTTAACATGGGAGAAACAAACACTGCACAGCTCGCTGCTGCAGGGTTTGTGTTCCACGTTTCGTTTCCTTATTTATTTATCTGTCACGTTAGACGTGGACGCTCTGCTTGATTCATCACGTGGAGTCCATATTTCTATAGAAATGATCTGAGGATGTGTCATGATGGGACAGACGAAGTCTTCATCTTCTCGTATCTTCATCTCCTTCTGTTTGTTTTTTAGCTCTCTGCAGCGTTCTTGAAGAATTAGAGCAAAAGCTTCACACCTGGTTTGGATTTCCAGGTTTTCCAGGACTTCATGCAGGTCGACGGTGCGATGAATCCGTCAGATCAGCTGCAGAGTGGACGTTACTTTCCCTGGAAAGTGTCTGTGCCGACTCGTGTCTCCACGTTAATGTTACGTTCCACTTGCATCGTTACTGTCTGACCCTGTGATTTAGAGTTTACACTCACAAATTAGTGAGGGAGGGTTTGTTCCTGTATCATTACAGAAAAGCAGAGAGCGTCCTGTGAGGCTGAGAACTTCATGACACCAGAACCTGAAAATGGAAAGTCACGTTTTGTTGTTTTCATGTGACTGAGTTAAAGTTCCATCGCTGTCCTGTGGAGACAGTTTAGAAATGTGACCTCTGAGGTCAGATCTGTTTCTGTTATCTGGCTTTATATTATAAACAAGAAGGAGAGGAAGAAACCAAAGCGTGGCTTCAGTTCATGAAGAAAGACGACAGCAGTGTTCATAAACGTCTGTAGGATCTGCTTCATCCACCACGAGGGGTGAATCTCCTCCATCAGCCAAAGATCTCCACGTTCATTCTGAAATATCTCAGCAGTTCATTATGAAACTCGATTTATTTCACGAAGCAGCTTCTACATCTGCAGAATAAAGACACCCAGAAGTTTCCTTTGGTTTGTGTCCGATGATTTAAGACAGAGAGCCATGTCGTCTTCTGCACACTGAACCCTAGAACTGGATCAGAACCGGCAACCCAAACAAGCATGAATCAAGAAAGTGAGACACTCCAAAGCTCTTCTGAACGGACGATAAACCGCTGACTCAGCCATGGTTCTCCTCAAAATACCACAAGCGTCACGTCATGCACACGGCTCATTTCCATCAGAATTACTTAATGATGCACTTTAATTCATCAGACTGTGATCAACACAGTGTCACAGCAGCAGAGGTCACCGAAGAACTGATCAGGATTTATCTGCAGAACCCGTTTAAGAAGAAAGGAAAGCTTCAGCTTCAGACTTTTATTTGACAGAAGTTTGACTTGTTTGAGTTTTCTTGGTTCGAAGCGTCTCAGCTGCTCTGAAACGCCGCGAGCCTCATTTGGAAAACAAAAACATTTTTCTTGGGTTTGATCAGCTTTAATTTGGCGGTCGGTGTCGGCAGCAGCAGCCGCGGCTCAGACAGATGCTGACTGTGCATTCAGTGGGAGATGTCGTCAGTGTCACTGGAATATCATGAAAACTCATCACAAAGAAAAAGTTTCCATAAACTGAACTATCGCTGCCGTCACTGTTTCCCTGGAAATGTCCGACAGCGTCGACCCGGCTTACATGGAAATCACTGTGAGCAAGGACAGACAGAACCATCAACGATAAATCATCCTCAGATCAGCACGTTTTATTGATTCACGTCTCAGTTTGGAGATTTAAAAAAACATTTTCAGTCTTAAACTACTGACGAGCTCCAGAGCTGGGAGCTGAAGAAGAAGTGGCTGAAAGCTCAGGACGATGATGAAGGACCTTTAATTGAAACGATAAACAATGATTAAGTTTTGTGTCTTTCACAGATTTTAATCAGAAACATTTTCAAACTTTTTCCTGGAAACAGCTTCCAAAAGATTTTTGTACTTTTAACTTTCTGCATTATTTTGTCACTTTGTTTGTAGATTTAGTTTCAGAAGTGTAAAGTCTACAACGATACTATGAATGAAACATTTGAATATTTATTTATATATAATATCTTTCACATTTATAAGTGAGACTGAACTTTATGCAACTTAAACAACAACAAGTTTAAAATCCAATAAATCTGATTTCAGACATTTTAAGTTCTGAACGTCAAACTGAATTTATTTGAGACTTTTCCAATGAGAACAAAGTGAGGACGTAAAGGTCAAACACTGACTGATGGACAATATGAATATTAAACAGGATAAACTGATCCCTGGTCTGTTATCAGTTAGTTTTTAGTTCCACTGTGAAGCTTCTTGTTCATATTCATGAAGTGGCTTTAAGTGAGCGACGTCATCCTGCTTCATCATCACAGATGAGAGCAAACAGCCTCGTGGTCTGGCAGCAGACGGCGTGTGGACAGCTCGTGTCCAACAGAACAAACGTCTTCTCCGTCCACACCTCGTCTTCATGTCACCAACTTATTAAAAACTAAAACTCTGGTGTCAAAAACTGGAAACTCACAGTAACATTCCCCAAAAATCTGATTTAAAACTGAGACTGTGTTTAAGTCAAAGTGTCCAAAAAGGTGATTTAACGAGCTCGTAATCTTTCCAATAAATCCAGCTCCTCTGCAGATTACATCATTTTCCACACACGTCCTGTATGTGCGACGGATTCACTGCAGCTAATCTATCAGCACAATGAAAACAGAGCAGAGACAAACGTCTGCTGGCTCGTCTCTAACGAACTTTCACTAAATGAGCCGGATCAGCAGCTGCAGCTCGTCCACAGAGACTCAGAGGAAATTTAAAAAGTTCAGATTCATTTTGAACCCCCTGCAGAATCTGATAAGGAAACTGTCGCACACTTCACCTCATGAACGAGGACAAAGTGTTTGAGTGTGTGTGTGTGAAACAACACAGACGGTCGTCATGGTGACAACACTTAAAGCTCTTTGTATTATTTCAGAGACACAATGAAAAATGTTTGTGATCGTTCATTTGCTGGCTGGAAAGTAACTAAGTACATTTAAAAAGTTCCACACTCATCTGCAGTTTGAGATATTTGACTTTTCAGCTCGTGTTCAAAGTTCTCTGTCATTTCCCTTTAATGATGATTCATGTATAAAACTTATAGATTCTACAGACACAGACTGTGTGTGACTTCTTTCCTGATAAACCTTATCGCTCGCTCATCCTTCATCTTTTCCACCTGGTTCATGAACCACGTCACAGTTATTGGACTTTTAAAGGAGCAGCTCGGTCATGTTGGTATCTCCTGCTCTGATGCTCATCCTTCATGTGTCTGGCGAGCTGCATTTCTTTCCTTGGACGTCGAAGCATGACTCGGTTTCATGAGAAATACTTAACACATATTTATGTGGGTGTCTCACTCGTTTTATTTATTGTAAAATCTGCAACTGTTCTGTGGCTGAAGCTGATTTCAACATGATCTTAGTAACAACTTTCTCATTGTTGAGTTAAATATGAAGCGGTCTGACATGTCGCTGTTTATTCTGCAACAAGCACAAACTGAGGCCTTGAGCTAAAAGTATACACGTAACACACTACAGACACGTAACACACTACAGACACGTAACACACTACAGACACGTAACACACTTCTACAGACTCTGTGATATAATCTGACCTGAATGCTCACGGGGAGTCACCAGGATTCTAAAAAGAAAGATCAATGAAACAATGAATAATGCCAGGACGAATATATGAAACACTGAATCTGTCAAAAAAGAAACGTGTTAAATAAATAAATAAATATATATATATATATATATATATTTATTTATATAAATATAAAATACAGACAGAGAATTGAACAAATTTATGCAAAATTTGCCAAAAAAAATATCTGAAATTTGAAATTCAAACTTTCTGCAGTCACTGTTCCTCACTTCTGTTATTGTTATGCATTAAATATAATATGAAATATAAAATATGTCAGTGTGTGTGTGTGTGTTGGAGACCTCAGCTGAGACTCATTGTCTCGTCAGTGTGAGTTGACTTAAGGAGGCGTCTCTCTCTCTCCTTGCCTCTTGTTTATCTCTGGTTCCCTCATGCCAGGAGTCCGTTGATCTGTTTGGTTTTGTGATTCTAGTTCTGGTTCTGAGGTTCCTGGTCGTTCTGTTTTCGGTCTTTTCTTTTCATTTAGGTTTCGTGGGCTGTATGCAGGTTTAGTTTGGGGCTGGCTCAGTGTTCTCTCTCTCTTTTGTTTTGTTGTTTTCTTTGGAGTTATTTCATTTGTTCTGAATTAATAAAAATTATTGTCTTACTTCATGTTTTCTTTCAATGTTTCGGGCCTTGGTCTGTAACAGAACCATCGAAACATCCCACCAGTACAATCGCCACCAGCCGGACCCGGCGTGACCTGCAGGTGGTCTACATGTGGTCACTGAACGTTGCGGCGGGTCGTGCTCCGCGTTCATCTGTCAAAATGATGGACGACCTTCAGATTTTTCCGTCCTTGTTTTAAGGAATTCCATGATGGAGAATGTTGTGTTAACGTGACCCCTGAAGGGAAGAGGACCGGTCTGATTTCTACAGATCCATCACTGTCGAGGTGATCACGGAACCTCGCGGAGCCTGATCACAGAGATGCATGCTGGTTAGTCTGGGAAACATCGTGTGAGTGTTTTCTGTTTAAAGAAAGACCACGGACCACATTCACAGAGACGAGGTCGCTTTTTGTCTTTTAACAATAAAAAAATCAGATGGATCAAAGTCCAAATCATGAAATGGAAATTGAATATTGCCTGTAAATCAGATGAGCGCCTCCTCATTCTCCCTCAGGATCGACTTCATGAGTCAAAGTTCCTGAAAGTAATCGTTATAATATATTAAATTACAGTTTTAAAATTCACTTTGGTTGTCGTTGGAATTTTGACGGGATCGAAAGCAAAACCAGGTGTGAAGCAGCCCGAGCTAATACGACTCTGACAGGGAGCCCGTGGAAATGTGGCATCAGAGCAAACAGTTTGTCTTCAGTCTGAGAGGAAGACGTTGGACTTCATTCATCTCTGGCTTCATCACAGACGGACGGACAGGCCCAGGAAACGTCTCTCCATTAAATTAATTGATAGAGACGTTCAATTGATTCACTCTGAAGACGTTTAATTGGTTTGAGTGTTTAAAAATAACTCTGTCTGTCCTGATTGAAACTTGAAACACCCACAGCTCAGAGTCTGGTGGGTAGAAAGCTGCATTCAGTCACGTCTTTGAGATCCAGGCGGTCAGATTAGCTCATGGGGTTGTGCAACTGCAATTATGGAAAGAAAATATCTGGTTTTATATTCGCGGAGGCACCGCAGTCTAAACTGATAACTGAAGGCACAAAAACATGATGAGGTCTGAGGTCTGGACGATGTCTTCTGCTGCCAGCGTGTGGTGGACTGCACGGTACAGGACAAGAACGTCGTCAGTCGACAGGATTTGACGTCGACGCAGGACGTGTCCACGGTCACATGGAGGATTGTTACAGCTGGGCTGCATAAAGCCTCCGTCATGAAGATCTACAGATGAATCATCCATGACCAGATTCTCCACGACGCTACAGGCCTGAAGGCTCGACCCTACAGTGAGGAGACGAAGGTTCACTGAAAGGTTTGATGAGGATGAAAACTATGTGAATCAGAAGCTACGCTCAACAAACCCCAACCAAACCCAACAACTACAACGTAGACGGTGCTTCCAACACCAACTTGTAGAATCTTTACGTCTGGTATTAATAAATATCAGGTACAAGTTCGACAAAGAACTCTGGGACCAAAAACCTGACGGGACAAGTCAACATGGCAGTAATTCTAGTTATGCCATTTGGATAACACGACTAGTGATGATCTTTACAGGAACTGAAGCCAACAATTTCATTTTAGTGAGAAAAACTTCCTAGAAACTGTCTGAAAGGTGATGCAGTGCATTCCTGCCTGGATTTCTTAATGTTTGTGTGGCACAATACTGAATTTTTCTGGTGCTCAGCTGGGGATCATATCAGTGTGACCATCAAACTATTTACAACACTGTTCACAAAGAGTACGTCTAGACTGAACTCGTTATCTCAACAGTTACCCAACAACGTGAAAGATGATAAACTACATTTTACCCTTTTGAACAATTGGAAGTTTTGTTCTTGGCACAGAACCTGAGGTTAAATCTGGACTCAGGAGACTTTAGATTAGACTGGAGTCTCTTCATTTCCACATCGGCTGCATCATTTGGCCTGTTGTCTCTCCTGACTGGAAAACTATCATTCGATATCTCTAAAGTATAATATTTAAAGTCCAGAGCGAGCTTCTGTTGACCAAGAAAACAAAACTGGGACATCCAAAATTCTTTCGTCTTAAATTGTCTCCATTCAGACTCTAATGAAATCATGGAGAAACGCAGCGATAGCATCAGTAACCTAACATCCTTCTCTGAACAGTGTCAGTCTCCATTCCAGATTTTGATTTTCGCTGTTCGACAAACAGGATTTTCCAGCCCCAGGAGTCAACGAAGGAATCAAAGATCTCAGTAATGACTGCCACATGTGACGCTCCTCTCTTTGAAGAAAATGTTTGTCCTGAAGGAACCAGCTGCCTCACAGAGACTCTGTAAGGTCTCTGCATGGAAAGACCAACCTGAGTCTCACTCAGAGGTGTAGTGCTGTCTATACGCAGGTCTTCTAAAAATAGCCACATTAACCTCTCGCTGTTCATCTTCAGTCTTTCATTTGCTCTGTAACTTCAACTTTCTCAAAGTTATTTAGTCACTTTTGTTCCCGGAGCCTCAGCACAGGCGACTGAGCACACAGTAAAGTGGCACCAGCATGAAATGATATTATTGGATGAATTACAATGAACTGGGTCAGCAAATAGATGGACGGTCTGACACATTTATTTTTAATTGGTTGTAAATTAGACGCTTCTTCACTGTGAGACAACGAGCCTCTGACAAGACTTTTGTAAATTAAAGGTTTTAAAACTTTGAGGACAATTTTCAAGGATAATTAAATCAGTGCTTTATAAGATTTTTCAAGCCCTGCACATACTGTACTAACCCTACACCACTCAACTGCCAACTGAGCTATTACTCAGAAAAATATTAAGATCTGGTTGGCGATCGCAGATCTCGACCTCCTTCCAGTCAAGATGCTGGTGAAGCTGAAGGAATCCAGTTTTTACTGACGTTGTACCGTGACAAACTTTAGTGGATAAAAACAGATCAGGTATTTAATTAATCTGCAGATACTTTGGTTCAGGTTGAGACTAAACACGTCTTTGGATGACCAAAATGTGGACGACAACTAGAGCTGCCACGATTAGTCACGATTATGTCGACGAACAAAATCGTCGACAACTAATTTAGTAGTCGGCGCATCGTGTGTTTTTTTTTTTTTTCACTTTGCTTTTCTATCGAAACTGCAGACCCTCCAGGAATTCACGATGTTGCGATTTGCAACTTCAACGCAACTTCAGTGAATCCTCGTGAATTCAGGGCGGTGTTGCAATTTTAACCAATCACCGCGATTTTTCCGCAACTTCCGTGCAGTCTGCCCGGGGGATTCAACTCGGTGGGTCAGGGAGGGCCGCACGGTGTGGCAGGATCCCCTCGTGGGACCTCTCCCCGGCGCTGGCTGAGCTCCACTGGGCGCATTTCCTCCGCGGCGGCTCTGGGTCGGCATGGAAAGATTTGGGGGCGAAGGTGGCTCACGGCTCCGTCCGCAAGCTTTACAGCACCCGCCCCTTTCTGAGACAGTCATTTACGTATGATCCGATTAGTCGACTAATCGAAAAATTAATCGGTGATCAGTCGACTATCAAAATAATCGTTTGTGGCAGTCCTAACTGCAACACACCAGGTTAGACTGTTCTTCAGCCCAAAGAGTTCATCAAGGCAAGGAAGAAAAGAAAGGGAGAGACGATGACGAGTCATTAATTAAGCAGAAAAAACAGTGACTCAATGATAATGACTTGATGAACAAGATACAGGACAGTCGTCTTTAGTAGTTCAGAACTTTTTAACCACCCTGTAAAAACAAGAACCCATTTTCAAGGAGTTCCAGGACTTGAGCTGCTAGAAATAAACAAAAGCATGAAGTCACCTCTCAAGTGAGCAATACACACTATGACAGATTTAAGATGCATTCAAGGACATTAGTACTTGTGGTATATCATGTTCATGGTGTCACTGCAGTGGGCGAGCTGGCTCTTTATCAGAATAACTTTTGTAATGGGAACTGTGTCCGCTGGGTCCCCGAGCACAAAGCTGGTCCAGGTTTCGGGTATTCGAGGTGAGCTGCTGGCTCCTCTTCCTGCTGTTGTGTTTATGAGTTTTAGTTTACAGCTCATATAGGATTATACGGCAGCTCCAATAAATGCGGATATTAAACAAACGGGGAGCGTTTAACGGCTGTGCAGTTTGTCCATTATCATTTACGGCCCCCCGTCATAATCTGACAGACGTCTCACATTCCTGCGCGATCACAACACCGAGCCTGTAAACGGAGGCGACAAACTGCAGGTAAACATTCTGCGCTTTTATTGTCCCAGTTAAATGTGGTTAAAGTGATTACATTAATGATTTTTTTAATCAAAACTTTTACGTCTTCTTTCCAGAAAGAGAAACTGGCAGATTGAGAGCTGAGCAATCAATTTGAGCTCACGTCTCATCAGGTCAGACTCACGAGGGACTACGACTGACCCACTGAACACGGAAGAGCAACGTAAAAATATTTATTTTCAGATTAGACTAAGGACTGACAACTAGATCTTCATCATGCATGTTTCATCCACTCTTTATACTGTCAGTGGTTCGTTAGTGCTTCTTGTTGTTGTCATGACTGTCACTGGGATCCAGTATGGAGACGGTGGGTGCTGGAGTCACATTAAGCCAAGTGTGCATTGTTCTTGATCCCACCCAGGCTAAAACACCCTTGAAAGAAAACCAAGAACCCTCGTGAAGAGGTGAAACATCTTCATGGATCTACAACATGGAGTCCAGTTGCTCCGACCTGGACGACCGAGAATCTTCACAGAAAACCAACAAATACTTCAGTTACCCTCTGGGAACCGATCAACCGACCCGCGACAGACATCGGCATCCACAACGTTAACGTCTACAATCTAACAGACGGTTTCTGTGCTCTGCAGAGAAAACAGCGGGGTCAGAGGTCACCTGATGGATCTGTCAGCAGCCTCTTATCCTGCTGCTTCTGCAAACAGAGTGAAAAGACACATGGTGACCGAGACTGACGGAGAGAGCCGTCCCCCTTCTGGTTACCGAGCGGTGGAAAACACCCTCCACAGTCCAGAGATCATTAGTGAATCAGCTTCAAAATAGAAAACAAGAAACGTTGGGTTCACATGCAGAGCTCCGTCTCTGACCCAGGCAGCTGGTTCCTGGAGGACTTGGATCTCACAAAGTGTGAGCAGCACGAGTCTGATCTGACATGGATATTAATCACAGAGCGTGAAATCTTGGAAACGTGACCGGCTGACTCTGCTGTCGATAAAACTCCAAATGAAAACTCATGCTTAAACATGAAAATATTTTAAAAAGCTGCAGTTTGATTATTGAAGTTATCGTGGCGAACATGCAAACATCTGGCTCTGTCTGCTGTTTGGGCGACGCCCTCCTCACCTTCCACCATCAGTAACGTCCGAGTTAGTAACCGATCCCCCGAAAATGCCAAATCACCCAAACCCTGAACTCACCGTCGCTAACGGTACGTCACAGTTTTGCAAGGACAAGCGAGCCAGACCTTTTCCAGGCACTGAACCCAATGCACAGTGGCTTTATTAGAGCCGGTTAGCTGCTGACAGACTATAAGAGTCCCTCAGGCTTTCAGTAACCCGCCACATATAAAACTATGAACCAAAACAATGAGCTGATAGAGGCTAAAAGCTGCAGGATTACTGAGAATTCTCTGTGAATGCATCGAATGTTAAATTCTAAATATTTTGCATTTTTCACTTGACTTCTGCAGACGGCTGTCACGGTTACTGTGCCACCTCAGAACTTTGCATAAACATCTAATAGAGGTAGCAACTAAAACTACATGAACAAGTTTTAGTTGCCTAAACTCAACCACGAAGATCAGAAAACACTCTGTGAGTAAAGCAGGTGGAAAATGTTAGTTTGCTGGTCCGTGTTGGACTTTTTTCAAACCCAAACCACATCTAGCAGCCACTCTTTTAGGTACGAGCTCGTCGTTTTATCTCGTCTGAATTGTGCAAATGTTGTGCGTTCACGTGCATTCACGTGCAAAGATACTGACGTTTTATTTGTCAAATAGTGAAATCCAGACGTCACGCGACATAAATGGTGATATCGCACATCTCTAATAAAGGGCTTGGACAGCTGAAAGCTGAAATGTTGGAGAGGCTTCATATTTATTTCAGATTAAACAAGGACGAGAAAAAAAAGAAACTTTCAGCACCGTGTCAGCCGCACATGAACTGATCCCAGCATGGGTCCGGTCCTTACGTTACTGTGGATCTGAGTTCTTCGGGTTCACACGGTGAGCAGCGCGTTAGTCATGCTGGTTCCCAGAGTCACAGACTATAAAACCTCCGTGTTGTACAAGTCCTGCATTCATCGCCGTGCTGTGAGAAGCGGGTCAGTGGTGGGAGGCTTGTTTGGGTCAGCATGTTTCTTCATGTGGTTCAGGTCTGAAACGTCGTGGCTGGAGTGTGTGGGTTTGTGTGGAGGAGGCATTACATCATCATCATCATCATCATCATCATCATCTCAGCAGATGTTTTTGGTTTGCGTCCAGCTTGTTATCTCACCCTGCAGCCGCAGGAGAGCCGAGGTCCAGCGCCGTCCATTTTAGAGTTCGGTAACGTCGGCTACTCTTCTTTAATTCGGTTTACTCGGTGCCGTCTTCAGATTTCATGTGATACTTGTCCTCCGTCCTCAGGTCTCCTGCAGTGTTCGGTCTCTCGTATCAGTTTCCAGCCTCTGAACGCGGTGCTCTGTTTTCACTTACAACCTCTCTCATCTTGTGTCATTACACCCTCTCAGAGCAGCTATTGAAGTGATTAATGAGCTTCTTCTCGACCATTCGTTCGCCATTAGTGATGACTCACTCTCATTGGTGACAAACCTGCAGCTCCGTCCATGGAGCTGGTCGGTATTACCTCAATCCATCAGGATGTGCTGGCTCGTATCGGCTGAGATTTGGAGTTATGATCCTCGGTGTGAAATCTAACAGAATCTAAAGTTTCAACGCTGGAATACTGAAACTTTTATTGCCGTGTTGTTGGCTCCGGGGCGCCGCTCATGTGTGTTTAGTTGCCATGCGTAGTGTGAGAGAAAACAACAACAGTGTGGCTTCCTATCATCCCCACATCCTCTCCTGGACTCGCTGCCAAAGGCTAACAGCCGACCTCCCAGAAGGAGCCGGCTGCTGACGGAGCTGACCGAGTCCAGAGAGCGCTCTGACGGGGGGCGACACCTTGTAACCCCCTGATGCTCCAGCTGCGTCGCAGAGCTGCCATGGCCTTTTGCTTTGCTTTATTTTTTCTTCTCCTGCAGGTCTGCTGACAACAAAACCAACGCTGGGTCGACTGTTAACTGATAAAACTCAGAAATTTGCATCGATTCTTAATTGTTTGAGTCATTTGTGGGGAAAACAGCAAAACATTGTCCTGTTTGAGCTTCTTAAATAGACGGATTTGTAGCTTTCCTGTGTTTGATATCACTGTAAACAGGAAGTCTTTGAGTTTTGGACAGTTCGTCAGACTAAATGTGAAAACTCATGTTTGGACTCTGGGAAACTGTGATGAGCGTTTTTCACTGAACAACAAAATATTGGAAGAGAAATTGTAATGTTTGCAAGACAAACATGGGAATCAAGAACCAGTTTCAAATGGTCTCGACCGTGTCGATTCCCTTTATTGAAGCTGACAGCTGCCAAACAATGACGTCAAACCGGAGCGCTCACGCCGCTGGAAAGGAGTCACGGCGGAGACAAAGGAACGGGTCCAGAGCTCGGCTTCATTTCAAGAAGTCGGATGACAGAAGGTGTCTGTAGAATGATCGTTTCAAGGAAAGGTGGAAATTTTTCATGACACCCAGCTCGTCTGTTGCTGAGGTTAAATATCCTGTTAGTGAGCTCAGCAGACTTTTCTTTGACCTAAATGAAAATGAATGCAGAACAAATATTCTCTGATTTCATCCATGTATAATGATAACAGACAGACTGCTGCTGCAGCCAGATCGACTCGCCCTTCAGCTCCACTTCCCTCTCAGACAATAAAACAGTTTGTTCAGGAATCAATAAATGAAACAAAGAATGCTCAGCTGCAACATGCTGCAAGTTAAAAACTTTATTCAAACATCAGAGGCTCGTTCTAAGGTAACAAAGCGAGAAACTCTTAAGATGCAATCTATAATGTAACAACAAATAAATATGAATAAGATCTGACTGCGACGCAGCGCAGTGCACAGTCTGCTCGAGGCAACAACATAGAAAACATGACGTGTTTTGCAATCAGGGATTCAAACCAGCGTGCAGAGGTATATGTTCTTTATCAGATGTTTCCTGCTCACCAGACAAACTCTATTTGCGTGTATACAAGCTCGTTATCCGCCCCGCTTCACAATCACACACTTCAGCATTTTCATATCCGTGAGCTGGACGGGGGGAAATCTTTTGAGTTACACAACAGAAATCTGCAACACTTTCATCTAAATACAACAGACAAACAGATATAAACACGGCGCACGAAGACACGAGAACGGGTCAGCGCAGGTTCAGCAGCAGTTATCGGTATTATCATCAGCGTAAAATCATTTGAGCAATCAGCGCAGGATGTGGGGTCATGTGAAGACGGTCGCTCCACAGAGGCTGAACCAGACGTCCATGCAGCAGGTGCATCAGTCGAGATGACTGAAAAATGAATGTCCAGAGACCCGTCTGGAAAATCGTGGCCAACCTGCCAAACCAAATATGTCTCGATTCTGACAACGAAATGATCAGAATTAAAAGAAACCAAACTACTGGCAGAACATTTTGTCATCGACCTTCACCCTAAATAATGTCAGGTCTGGATCGGCGACTCCAAAGACGTTTTTACGACGTCTTTAAACGCTTTTTATTCGCAGATATTTACGTGCTCTTCTTTTGTTGATCCTGCTCGTGGAGGACACACCTGGGAATGAGTCGGAGATCTGTGAGTTATAAATAAAGAACGAGTGAAGGCTCGGCTCCCGCCCACGCTCTGATTAAAGAGCAGTTGCATGCAGATATCAAATCTGCTGAGGAAATTTGCCTTTTGGTCTGACAACCTTCATCGCTCTCATGCCGCTGGAAGAAAACAGCTGTTTGAGCATGAAGGATAGTAATTTAGAGCGATGCAGGAGTCGCAGTAAATGCCAGATGTTGCACTTCTCTGCCCACCGTGCATTGATTAGTGTCTCTGGGATGACGCAGAGAACTAAAGTGTCTTTATAGAAACACTGAAGCTGCAGCTGCAAACATTCACACAACACCTCATCTCCAATCAGAACAAAGAGGAGCGCTGCATCAACATGTAACTGAGACAACAGAGTCACCTCCGCCGACCCGAGTGGAAATCTGGTGTCGGTTTGTGCGACCGCATTCGAAGGCAAAAGTGAAAAGTCAGACACCGAAGAGCTGAAGACTTTCAGACAGGCGTCTTTCTGGGAGGTCATTTGTCGGACGCTGTGGTCGTGGAAAGAATGAAAGCAAACCTGTCTCGGACCAAACCCTGCACGAAGTGGGTCGGTCTCGACGGTTCGAGAGGGTTCCAACGATCTGACAAGAGCTTTGAAACAAAAAGTCTGAACTTGAGTTTGAAGCATTCATTCAACACAGAGTACCTGCATCGTCGTGTTACGGACAGAATGGCGACCATAAACGTGATGTTTGGACAAAACGAACATGAAGTTCAAGTTATGTAACTTTACATTTGATCACAGAACAGCCAGTTTGATAATTAACTTGGGTTGTGACATTCTGGGAATTTTCAAAGTTGGAAACTTGAAGGAAAACTGAAGGTCGGCCCTTTAACAGGGAACTTAAATATAGTTGTGGAAAATATATTTTGTCATCATCTTGACTTAAACAACCAGATTTCATGAAGGTCCACTTGAATATCTGCTGTTCCTCCATCACATGCACACAGCACACTGCTTCCTGCAGGGCTGTCGACTTCGACTCTGAAATGTTTTTATAATTGTTTTATTTTGCATGTCCAAAATGTTTAGATTCATGTTTGGATATGATCCAGTTTGTTTCAGTTACACACACTTTAATTCACGTTAAAAGTTTCAACAATATTTCCACAATTCTCCAGTTTAACCTTGAGTGGAAAAGTGGAAAGTTTCTGGAAATTTACCGGAAACTTGCTGCCCCTTTGCAACCCTACACATGTCCTCATGTATTATCACTCAACCGGTTATTTAACGGTCCATAATCATAAAAATAACAAAGAAACTGAAGTCTACACACGAGTTCTTTCTCTTATTGTTTGTTTAGGCGTCACTGCACTGTTGCTCTGCTTGATTTAAAGAGAGGACTTATGGGTAATTTTATTGTTTCCTCACTTTCCCAGAGTCAGAAACTAATAAAAGCTTTTTATGTATCTGATGTAGTCTCAATCAAACAGAGGTATGAGGCTGTTCTGGCTCCGTTGTTGATGATCATGAATCAACGAAACTGAGGAAGTGAACTACGCGGGGGTGACGGCGGCGGCTTCCAGCGGAGGTTTAAAAAGTCCACGTCCTCACAGACCCTCATTGTTTCACAGTTCCTGTACCTGCTGTGACTTTTGTTCTGAAACACACATGGTCCGGCTTATTAGTTCATCGTGTTCACACGTTGGGATAAATTCTGCTCTGCTGTTATTTACTCGGCGGATAAACATGTTCGCTCTGCGCCGTGTGCGAGCGCTGGCTGCACGCCGTCCACAGGGAGGCAGAGTGCTGGCTCACATGACCCGTGTTGATGTGGACTCGTTCAAACAGCGTGGGAACACCTGTGTGAGCCCAACACACACACACACACACACACACACACACATATATACAGAGACACATAATAACATGTCAGCCTGAGACAAATAGAGACAAATGAACAGCTTGTCAGCCACACACACGTTTGTATTGCATTGCTTGTAAATATGTTCAGTCAACCTGTCCGGCCTTCTAATGTTTCATTTACTTAATTCCTACATTTCCCAGAAGGCCCATGGTAACCCGCTCAGTCATCGGATGCCTTCAAGTGGTTTGGTGTTTACCAGAAGAGCCGTGGACGCGACCCACTGATGTGACGAGTCAAAGCTTCAGAGCGTGGATTACTTTAATTACTGCAGTTGTTTTTAGACTTTTCGTTGCCGCTCGTTAGTGAATCTGCTAAACTCAGCACATGAAGCCGGGTCGAGGATCTGGATGCACTTATGGCTGCACGGCTGTTGCTGCTCTTTAAACCAGTTTTATGTGGCGGCCTTGAGACAAACAATGACGAGACACAAAAGGCCAAACAAGCCTACGTATGTTTTGTTCTCATGATTGAGATGACGTGATTCCTCTGTAACTCACTGGGGACTGTTTTATTTTGAAAGGTCATGATGGAGTCTGATTTCCTGTCAGTTTGAGCTGTGGACAGTCGCTTCAGGCTTCTGAAACAAGCTGAGGCGCTGCTGACTCGAATACCGCACACATCCCTGGAGCCTCTGGGGCAGATAAACCGTGATAAGCTGCCTTAGCAGCGGAGACTACTCCATGCAGCTGCCCTACATGTTAGAGAGACTTTTATTGGATTATAAGAAACCCTGAAGCTGCAGGAAGAGGAATAGAAGCAGTTTGAAACAACAACAAGACGGGTCGGGTCATTCGAGGGCCTCAGAACCAGCAGAGCCTGGTTCTGTGCCATCGTGGGTGCATGAGCGACATGGACTCAGGACTGTAGTCCTGTTCTCACTCAACACATCTGCATGCTGTTAGCCCGGGCCTCAGTCAGTTGGTGTTCATGTTGGCTGCTTTGGGTTTGCAGCAGTCAGTGTCACATTGATGGACACAGGAAGATGACGTCCTCATTCTTTAATCCGTCAAAGCTCTGAGGGGGCAAACAGCTGCAGCAGACCTGAGCAAACCCGTGGACCCCGACCATCCGAGCGGGTGATGACCTCGCACTCAGATGTAACTGATCGTTTCTCGCTGCTTAATGTCGTCAGGACCCTCCATAGAGACAGATCAGAGTGAAATCAGCTGGTTCTGACCAAAGTGGGACAAAGACGCTGGACCTAAGACGGTCCAAACCATGAGCACCTGAGACGCCACATTAAATAGTTTAACTGACTGAGTATTTCTGGTGATGCACATCACTACAAAAGCACCCAGCATTAGAAACAGCTCAGCAGCCACAGTACATCAGCGAGCTCCGAGCAGACCTACATCATGAAGACATGAACGTCTCCGATGTCTGAGCCTGAAACTCAAATTCAGTTTCATGAGGATAAGAAGAAACGCTGACCTCTGACTCTGTTCACTTCATTATGTGATCAACGTTCTTTATTATCACTGTTAAAGTCGGCGACGCGTGAACGCCTGTTTGGTGTCAGGGTGACGTTTGTGAGGCTGCATGTCGTTTTACTGCGTCCTACATGTCACACTTTGACTTTTATTGCTGGGCTGAAAAAAACTCTTTCACGGCTCAGCATGTATGTGAACGTATGAATGCATGTAGGTGACGTTCAGGGCGAGGTGAAGTGAAATGCTTTGCTGTGGTTGGCTGAAACCTTCTTGCCCGTGCTGTGATGGAGGCTGATGGAGGCTGATGGAGCTCAGGATAACACGGATGTTTAGTGCCAACGTTAACTACGTCAGCCTGCCACTTATTCTGCAAGAATTATCTGAACAAGACTTTCAAACAGCATCTAGATCATCGTGGAAAACTCAACTGTCTGAAAACAGATGGCTGAAATTGAATTTGTTGATTTGCTTCAGACGTGGCTGAGATCCACGAGAGAGCAGCATGTAAACAACCTTCAACCCCGGGAGGCTGCGACAGTTTACAGGTCAAATAATGAACCGCAGTTACTTATTAAAACTGATCACGGGTCTGTAAAACAGCCAGGATTCAAATCAGAATAAGTCAGAAAATATTAAACCAGAGTTTGTGTTTTACAGTCAGTACTGGCATCATAGTGATGAAGTGCCAATAACGACGGTGAAGCCACGAGTGTGATACTGAGATTATACAAGAGAAATATGATCCAAATGTTTCATATTCATATTCATATATACTGAGGACTCTCTGCAAAGCAGGTAAAGAGAGCAGGGACGACACACAGCAAAGGAAATGTCCGTGGACCACAGACCAGAGCCAGAACCGGGTTGCAGAGACTCATATGTAATGGCACACTTAGAGTCAAATCCAACACAGTCAACAGGTGACTCACCAAAGACGAAAAACAACATTTAGACGATTAAATCAACCCGTCTGAGATCATTGCGTTAGCTGAGACAGCAACAAAACCTCCATAACATGAAGGTACATCTCATTACAACACACAGTGTGTTTAAGCAGTTTAACATCCACAACATCAACACAGAGATTTAAACAGCTCCTGCAGGAGAAAAACGTTAAACAAACAGTACTGTAACGTTAGAGTAACGTTAGAGTAGTTGTCCATGTGTCCATAAGCTGCATAAACAATGATAATGGTTAATATTAGTATTATTATTTGGATATCTTCACTATCTTTGGCGCAGTCACTTCATAGTTTCCACATGATCAAACTGTTACAAACTCATCAACAGGTGGTGGTTCACCTGGTGGTTCACCTGGTGGTTCACCTGGTGGTTCACCTGGTGGTTCACCTGGTGGTTCACCTGGTGGTTCACCTGGGGTGTACTTAGTTACATTCCTAACCACACCCACTGCTCGTCTCTCCTCCTGTAAAGTCTCAGCTTCCTCCTGTCTCGGTTCTCCAATGAGCTGTGATCAGGTGACTCCTACACCTGAGAGGTGAAGCTCAGGTGATCGCTGCTGTTCTTAAAGCGTGCACACTCCTGTCAGGTCAGAGCTCTGTGTGTCTGCACAGTGAGAGGAAACAGTAAATCAAACTGTGAAGCATCCAGTAGAAGGAACAGCCTTGTTGTTGTGTGATAAAGAAACATTGGATCTTTTCATTGAGATGACACTGACAGCCTGTTTGAATAATGACAGAGCGCTCGGGCTGCGTTCACTAAACGTTAGTGCAGCGTTCAGCGGCTGAGCCAGATCTTTCCCTCAGGACAGGGTGGAGCGCAAACTGAGCTAAAAGGAAAGTAAACATTGGACTTTAAAGCATCAGGTGGAGCCCAGACCAATGTTAGTGCTGCTGGACGTGTAAACAGACAACTGCTTTTTCTGAAATATCAGTTCATACCAGCAGGAAGCAGAGTGCTGCTTGCTTCCACATTTCCAGTCACAGATATTGATCGGCATTTGCAGTAACCAATAACCGAGCGTGCATCACACCCCGTCACTATGCAGCTGGTGTCAGCCGGACCCGGTGCAGAAACACAACCTCTGAAACCAGCTGCTGCCGGGTTTGGCTCCTGGGCACGCACCGGGACGTCTGAACCTTCTGTGTGAGAGTTCACTACATAATAAAGTCTCACTCAGCGTAACTATTATCTATTTATCCGAGCTGTATATCACACAGTCCGGTTACAGTGCTGATTTATGATCTGTGTGTGTGCACCAGGCGTCTCTGCAGGAGCAATGAGCTCATTAAGCTTTTAAATCTGAGCCTCCTTGGCTGCCGTACAGAGATGTTGTTAAGCTGAGTACAAGCTAAAGGTGGAAGTATGGCGAAGGTGGCCAGCCCGGCGAGCCAACAGCTGCTTCACATTGAGCCGGCGAGTGACGCTGATGAAGCAGGATGGCCGTGCCACAGAGCGGGAGCAGATCCTCTGACTTTACACTTTGTGTTTCCAGAATGGACATGAGGTCAGTGGAAACATTTAGCTGTTTAATGAATGGGCCTTTCTGAGCGGGGATCCCTCCTCCCCTCAGCCGAAGCACGATGGAGTGGAGTTACATTTGATACGTCGTGAGGGAGTTATTAATGTGAAGCAGTGTCGAGAACGTCCGTAATCTTCATAATTGTTCTGTTGTTTGGAAAGGAGAGTTTGTTTGTTTGGTGTCTAAGATACAATATAACATGCAAACATATGAGAATACATCTTTTTACTTTAAAACTCAAACTACAGTTTTTATAACTTAGACTGAAGCAGTGAAGACAATCCATCGATCTCAGCCACCACGATACCCCGCGTATTTTATCACATTGCACACAAATGCTGCAGAAGAAATAAATGACATAACATTCGAAATCATAGGAAGACCCTCCAGGTTAAACATTTTAACTCGGATGTCACCATGAAACTTCCCTGCTTGATAAGTTACGTTATGTATTTTTTGTAGTACAAGTTTTCTAAATGTTTCAGTTTGAGGGATTATCTCATTAAAAATTTTCTAATTTGTGGATAAATCCACTCCATAAATCAGAAAACATTGTCAACAGACATAAAAAAAATAATTTTCTCCATGTTTTTATGAATCAAATGTTGAATGAATGTGACAGGAATCACACTGGAAGGTTTGGTGCTGCTGAAGTGAGGATTTGTGGCTGAAAGTAACACGGTCACCGCGACACTTCCCCCGTTCATTACTCATTACAAGTTTTAAGACATTTAAATATGCAAATGAGGTGTAACTGCTGAAATCCGCACACAGACACAAAGTGAAGTCAAACACTGAAGCGTGGGCTGGGTGTTTTCTGAGAGTCGACATGTCAGGGAAGCGAAATAACCCGAAGTGAAATCTGTTTTCATTTTTGAACGTGACAGTGATTGACAGCTCGGGGTCAGAGCTCTTTGTTAGCAATGCAGGAGAGGTCAGAGGTCAAGTGTCTGTATTTGTTTAACCTTTATTTAAACGTGTGTGTGTGTGTGTGTGTGTGTGTGTGTGCTCTCTATCAGCACCACCCTGCCTCAGTTACACCCATGAAATGCAGCCACGGGGCTTTAATGCACGCGCTCACTTCACCAGGAAAACATCCAATCACGAGGCAGCATTTGGGATCATTTCTGTTTTGGAACCAATAAAATTTCAGCTGACACTTCAGATGAAAGAGAATTATTATTAGAAATTATCCAGACATGGATGGATATTATGGACCGGCTTTAACCTAATGTTATATAATACTGTAAACAAATGGTTGTGATTATTTCACATATTTAAACCACATGCTTATTTAGAAACAAACGGTATGAAGAGCTATTTATTTGTTTTATTGTATCATATGACATCAGTTGGCTCAAACATCTATGTAGCAGCCTTTTTTTTGTCCAAGACGAATCTCGCTTTGGGACCAATAAAGTAATCTTGAATCTTGAGTGTTTTTCGAGGGGCCTAAGTAGGAACAAAAACAATGGAAGGCTGATTATCATAACTGATAAATTCAACTGATTTGTTTCTTTATGGCAGGGATTTAAAAAAAAGCATAAACGAACAAAAGAAAAGGATAATTCGAAACATTAGATAATAAAAACGTTCTGTCACAGTCGGGTGAGCAGTGAAAGTTTTATCAGATGAATGTTCCCAAAGTGATTAAAAACTGACTTTATTGGACTGAATCAGTGTTGGAGCAGCTTTTTGCAGTCATAGCTGCTCCAAGTGGAGGTGCTTTTAAATACTTTGGGTCACAAATCTGAGGTTGTGAGTTCTGTTTCACAAATTTGTAACTTTTTTTAAAATATATTTTTTAGTGAAATATTGAAATGAAACCAGATATTTCTCTCTGGTGGAAGTGATTTCTCAAAAAACATTTGAATGACAAAGACATGACCATTGGATTTCAACCTGTTGGACCCAGACTCCTGCATCAGGTTGGTGCTCATAAAAACAGACTATCCAGTGTTTTTGAATGTTGAATGTCACTGAAGGGTCGACATCGCCGAGAGCTTCTTCCTGCGTCTCTAATTCAACACTGCTTGACACAATATGTTTCAACTTACGTTCCCATACATCGCCCCAGGGCTTTACAGTAAGGCTTGCCAGGTTGTCACTGGAAACCATTTTCAACATGTAAAAAACATGAGCAGCAGACAGTAAAGTGTGCGCCCCAGAAGTACAGTTATACAGTTGGACTTTAGCGTCTAGGCTCCGACCTCATCACTCCCGTCGGGTATGTATACATAGAGATACTGAGGGTGGTGGTGGTGGTGTTGGTGGGGCTTAAGAACAGGTGGTAATGCCGATGCCGGGCAGCAATGGCAGAGGAAGAGATGGGCCCTGGATGAACTCCCAGTTGAGATCAACTGAACTTGACACTTATATTTGTATGTGTAAGTTTCTATAGGTAAACTATGTTTATTATGTTTGTTCATGTAAAATCTACAAAGTACAAAATGTGTCAAGCTACTTTCCAACAGTGCTGATCTGTCACAACATCTGGCCAGAGTCTTACCATTCAACACCTTAAGATCTCTGCTTAAACACCCCTCGGGGCAGGACCCCTCCTGACTACATCGGTTAAACATCTGGACGATAGACTGAACCGGCACCAGAGACTGAACCAGCACCGGAGACTTCCTCATCATCTGTGAACGCCAGACCAAAACCAACCACAGCACCACCTGGGATGAGGTCAAGAGAAGACATCCACATCCGACACCAGAGACACTGATGGAGGTTACCATCGCCCGCCAAACGCAACCATCTGTGAAGTGATGATTCAGGCTGTGAGATGTGGTTAGAAGCTCCTAATGAAAACATTTGCTTTAGTTTTCACCATTGAAACAATGAATTGCAATTTTCTGGTTTGGGCCCCCTGGGGTCTGCACAAAGAAGCTGCTTTATTCAGTTATACGTCGGCATCTGGCCTTCATAAACTCCGTCTGTGACTGACAAATAGTTAAAGTTTGAATATATGTTGCATTTTGATGAGACGCTTTTATTAGATGTTAGATAATGACATTAAATAATACTGACAGCAGTGTGAATGCGTGAGGTTTTTAGAACACTCAATAAACACACACAAATCTGCTTGTGCAGTCCAGGCAGCATTAGACATTAGTTATAATTTGCTTGAAAGTCAATAAAAAAACAATATTTAACAGTGTGATTTTGAGTTTTTGGATCTGGCACTGGGTTTTATCAGCTATTATTGAGAGTGATGCTTTGACCTACAGTACAGAAAATGGTTTCACTGAAGCGCAGAAGCCAGGACCTCATTAGATGGAGATTAATCTGGCAGATCAGACCCCGAGAAGGTTTAATGGATCTGCACAAGTGTTGGTAGCACAATGGAAAACAGAGATACGGTTTACAAGCTGCAAAATACTCCATTGTATAGAGTCCATGGATGTTTGGGGATAATGAAACTGATTTGGCCGCTTTGTGTTTTTAACAGAAATCAACACAAAGGTACCAACCTTCTTTGTAACGTTGGGCTGTGGGTACGATCATCCGTTAGAGGTACGCAACGGCCACACAGCAGCAACTATTTCACTGATTCTGGTGAAACTGGATCATATTTTATGGAGGAAATGTTTTCTGGTTTTCCCTCTGATGTCCTCCGGCTGCTCCGCCTCAACTCTCTGTGATTTACAGAGTTTATGATGGACAGTGAAGTAAACTGCTGACAGCTGTAGCTGCTGTTAGATCAGTCCGTCAGCTTGGCGGTGAGCTCAGAGCGACGGGTACCCGTCGCTCTGAGCTCACCGCCAAGCTGACGGACTGAGTGTTTGTACCAACAGGCGTTATGGACTACCGGGAAGAAGAAGAGGAGGTAACCAGAGTAACTCAGCAGCTTCTATGGACATGATGGCAGAGGAGAAGAGTAAATGTGGGACTGACTTTTAGTGGTTGGTGAGAGCTTGGTGAAATAAAAGGCTGAAAGACAGACGCCGAGCTGGGCTGACTGCTGCTGGACTAGGCAGTGATATCAGCTGCTGCTGACAGCTGTAGCTGCTGTTAGCTCATGTTAGCTCAGTCTGTTAGCCGGGGCTGCCTGGACTGTGAGCTCAGAGCACCGGGGGAGTGTTAGTGTTTGTACCACAGGCTTACCACCGGGAAGAAGAACAAGAAGAAGAAGAGGTTTTCAGGCTCAGCTTCTATGGACATAATGGCAGAGGAGAAGAGAGCGAAGAGGACGCTGACGGAGTTGGACTCTGAGAGCCTTGAGCGTGGCTCTGGCTGCACTGTGCTGTGTCTTTGGTGTGAATTCGTCTGCATGTAAGCGTTCATGGAAAGCTCACATGCCGACTCAGCAGCCGTCCTCTGGAAAATACATAAAACAACCCAACAACACAGATTAAAGGATATTTTCTAACCACTCACAACTCATTATTTCAGTGTCAGCGTCTGGCCCCGGCCTGATCTCACACTATAGATATGTACATCAGTGTGAACGGTAATTTTAGGGGTCGTTCAAGACTGACGTCACTTTTATTGTATTTTTATTTTATTGGATTCAGAACTTGGGGAACAGTCCTTCGGATAAATTAAAAAATTCCTGAATAAACATAATCAGGCAGCCGAGATTTAAGAAGCAGAATGCCTTTCAACAAATAGCTTCTTTTATATGTGTAATTATATGTAAATTACCTTTTTTATGTTTAAAAAAAAACATCATAAACATCTGTTTAGAGTCCTGGTTTCATTCCGCCTTTTACTTTTGACAAGACATTAGTGAAATTCCATTCCAACATTTAAAAGCCTAAATATAACAACGAAGGAAAACTTTTTTATTCAACACATGCAGGGTCTTAACGAGATATTTGCAAGATTGGCAATTACTTTTAAGCTTAATCTTCTGTGAAAATAAGTTATTAGTCACAAATTCAGTGTTAAATTGTTTAGATTGCACTACCGTATGCGATGACATGTGAATTATGATAGCTGAACACGTGAACGTGAAAACCATGGGCATTAATCTGCGGCTCGAACAGCCTCCACTCTCTGAAACCTCTGCTTTCAGTCTTTCCACCAGATGTTGAACTTGGCTGCAGGGATTTGAACTTATTCAGACTGAAGAGCTTCAGCGAGGTCCAGCACTGATGTTGGGTGATCAGGTCTGACTCAGTCCCAGAGGTGTTGAATGGGAAATCGGTGGAAAATTATGAAGATTATGGATCAGATTTTGTGGACATTGACATGTTGGGAACACAAACTGTTGGAAACACACCGTCTGTCCACATACTTTTGTTCATAAATTGTATATTATGTAATGTTTTAAAAAGGAAGTTTATGCCTTTTACTTTTCTGCACTGGCACTCAATTACATCAATAATTTATTGAACACAAACTATTTACTACAAACTGCAAACCATCAAGAGCTCTATATAAAATGTGGTTTAGATTTGATGTGAGGAAAACAAATAAATCCCTCGAGTTCCTTTGAAATAAACACGACGCAGCTGGTGAAAGAATTTCATCCATTAACGACCGTCGGTGTGGCATCAATATATCGTCATTACATTATTAGAAAGGACAATAAATTAAGATTAAAAGGAAATTGTTATTGCTCCGAGTCAAAGGCCTGAATTCAATATCCTACATGAGGAGAGAAGTATTACCAGCTACATATAAAAAGTAAAAGATACCTGTGATGCTTTATTCTATATAATACTGATGCATCAATGTCAGAGCAGCTTTTTACTGTTGCAGCTACTTTAAACTACTTTATTCAAAACGAAGTTCTACATCTCGTAGTGTAGTTCCTGATTGCAACCCCCTCGTTTCACCCTCTGCAGTGAAAACAACCTTAAAAAGTCTCTGCACAGACATGCAAGAAGTAAATAGATACCTTTAATTTGAATTTAAATGAAGGTGTCTATTTACTTCTTGCATGTCTGTGTATGTAGGCTCTACAGTGTTTAAATAGTCACAGTGTCTTATTTTCAGGTGGTTCCACACTTATGAAAACAGAGGAGGAGGTTATATTCTATAAATCTGACACACTGGAGCTCTCAGTACTTGAGTAAATGCACCATATTTGTTGCTGACATGCATTAGTGGAATCACTCGTGGGGAATCTGACTGTTTGCATGACACAACCAGATATTTACACAGAGACACAGTCGGTTATTATCACAGGGGATCTCCTGATTTCCATTTCAGCTCCTTGTGCACTCCGTCTGTCATTATTTAGACAGTGAAGTGCTGAGTAAACCTCTCCTGGAGAGACACAGACAGGTCAGGTTGGAAACCCCAGGACATAAACCACGTTTGTTCCCTCCTCCCCGCTGCCTCGCGGCGAACACTCTCAATAAAAGCAAACTTTCCATGGAGACCAAACCTCCACAACAACACTACCTGTTCAGAAACATGTGGTCTGACCGCTCTCTCTGTGACTCATGGTTTCTTCAGAATCACAAATGCCTCACCACAAATGGCACTTTTGGACTGAGCTTTAGGTGAATGCTTCGAGGTGAGTGTGGACGAATTCCCTTTAAAGGCCACGGAAAGATTCCCAGAAGAAGACGCCGTGTCAAACTGTGACTAATTCATGGTAGAGAGTGGCACCACCATGAGTGTGCTTGCATGTCACATAATGGGGGTTACACAGAGTCCTAGAGGTCTGAGGTCCTCGTGAGGACACTGTTAAATCATGGGACACTGATGTCTTCTCTCTGAGATACAAAGCAGCTGTCTGTTTGTGTTTAGGAAAGCGGGCGCCATTCTGAGACGTAGACATAGACATAGACACAACAGATAGGTAACGTAGAAGCCGCTACAGAGTCAGATAACAACGTATGACCGCTGCGTGTAAACATATTTTCCCTGTTTATTTATGAACATAGAGGACGGCACATAGACGAGCCAGAGACGACGGCTTCTTCAGGATTCAGGGAGGATCATGTCATGACAAGTGTATTGATAAATCCTCCATTCTCCTTGGCCGAGCTTCAATAAACCTTTCAGCATAAGACTCCTGTGTGCTTTCTGTCCACTGACTGAACTGACCATTAATGAATAAGATCCTCTTCAACAGTAGGAAGCAGACACTTTGCATTTTCTTCCCAGTTTTCCAGACTTTAATTACAGTAAACTGTGTAAACTTGATATACATATGTCGTCTTTACATAAAGAAACAACTGTAAGCTGCGTGAGTGACCAAACATTTGGTTAAAACTGCATTTTAATTGTTTTTTTAAAGGGGATTTAATGCCTTGATTGGAAAGTATCAAGTATCCCAACAATGTTACTGTACAGGAATATTCTTGATATGGGAAATTATTTATGAATTTGTAGATGTTACTCAGGTTGTTATTATGCAAAAGGTTAAGCCTGAATAATAATAATAACTTTAGTTATATAGCACTTTTAAACAAAAGCAATTAGATATACAAAGACAAGCAAGAAAAAAAACACAGTAAAGTAGGTAAACAACAGAACAGCTGATTCAAGAGAGTCCATAATGATATTCTATAAATCACTGACACATCTGCAATATTCTACATTTTTTGACTCAAACCAACAAAGTGTTGGTCAGTTCCTCAATAATAAATCTTTAAACACTGCTCAAAATGTGTTCTTCTATTTCTTTGAAGGCTTAGTAATGTCCTGAAACAGCTGCTCAGAGTTATTTTGAACAAAAGTCACTAGAATGGGAGGAAATAGTGCATTTGTTATGGACTATTTTCAGTGGTGGATCAATCCACATTTGGTGCCCTCATGAGCGTTTGTGGCAGCAGGACGGTGGTGTGGGATTAAGGCAAAATAAACAACAGTGATGAAAACTCACTGAGTGTTTTTAATAGTTTCTGGGCAGCAACAAAGTTCCATGGAGGCCGGGAGGAAGAAGATAAATCAAACTGTGATACACACGATCCAGGTTCTGTGCTTGGACCAATCCACCATTCACCCTATATGTGCTTCCTTCAGGCAACATTATTAGGAATCACTCAGTTGTTATGCCGACGATACCCAATTATATTTATCAATCAAGCCAGGAGCAATTAATCAGTTAGCTAAACTTCAAACATGCCTTTAACGACATAAAAAATTGGACGGCGTCCAATTTTCTGATGTTAATCTCAGACAAAATTAAACTTCTTGTTATTTGACTCAAACACCTCGAAACTCTCTTTCTAAAGAGATACTCCTGATGGCCTCCAGCTCCACCGTGAAGAATGTTTGATGAGTATACATCCTTTAACTCCCACATGAAACAAACTTTAAGGACTGCCTGTTTTTGTCTCAAAACAGATGCAGTGAAACTAGTCCGTGCATTTATTAATTCTGGGCTGGAATGTTGCAGCTCTTTATTTTCAGGTTGCCCCAAAATTGACAGTGATTGATTGATTGAAATTCTTCACACTAGACTTTTAATTAAAACATTGACAAACGTGTCCTTGAAGCGTCAGCACTCAGAAACCAAAAAAGACTGAGTTGCAATTTGTTTATGACTTCTACTTGGGCGTCCTGATGGCTCGGAATATTTGGAAGGTCTGGTTTCTGTCATGATCAAACCGGAGAATTAAATATTTTGAGTATTTCTCATCATTGTTTTATATATTCTCAGATATCCATCTATCAAACCATCAGTCTTTTCCTAACCCACGTTCAACCAGCTTTTACGGGCTGCATTGTCACGGTTCAGGAATTCTTCAGAGATTCTTCTCACTGCTGGGAAATTCTGTGTTTTGAAGATGTGGAAATGTGTATAAATGATTAGCCTGATGTTTATCCCCATCATGTTTAGTCATGATGGGGATATGTTAAACAACGACGACACAATGACCACATTTGCACCATTTCAATCCAACATATAATCCTCACCATCTGACACACCAGTCACCCAGATGAAAAAAAGACATGTACGGGTACTATGACAAAAAAAATAAATAAAATTGAGTCATTTCAAGACATTTGTTCACTGCAAAGTTATGTAATGTTCCAATTTGAGGAGAATTCACTAGAAGAATTTTTTCCAAATCGGATAAAACAAACAAATTGTCATCGGAACATCTCACAAACAAACAAAGCACAGATTCTCCTCTTGTCACTGGATGAGTAAATCTCTGTCTGGGATTTCCAGCTTGCTAATTTTGTCCACATGCGACACACAGGTGCTGCACACAGACTCTTACAAAGATGAACAGGGATGTTAGTTTGTGTCGGATTATTGTGGGTGTGGACTGTTTGAAATCAGATTAGATAAGAGTTCCTGGGGTAGTGAAATCCTGTGCTGATGGGAGTTAAATTGAGAAAATGAGAAAAGGAAATTGCAGCTTCGTGTTTGTTGATTTAGTTTTTTCTTTTTTGCCCACATGTGTGTGCGTGAAGGAGGATAAAAGAAAGATAAAAGATGCCGTGGTGGTTGTTTCTCATGAGTTATGCACCTAATGTGTCCATAAGTCTTTGTGCTGCCAGTCTGTCAACATTAAGAAACGGTTCCCAGATGCTGCCGAGCAATGTGATCAATCTCTGCATGCTGTAGACACATCCTCGGTAAAAAAGAAAAAATAATTACATTTTTAAAAAGTGGAGGAAGTTTATTTTGAGTGTCCAGTTTTCTGGAAGTGACAGTTGAATCTATCATGGACAAGAAACTCCTGGTGATAAATCTGTGGCTCTTTAATAAAAAGTTAAAGTCTGACTCCCCATTTTGTCACATGTGCTGCCAACAATGCTGACCTCCAATCTAAAGTTCACACATGCAGAAATCTAATAAAAACACTATTATGCAGCTGAAATCAATTCTTGGTCACGTCTTTGTTCACTGTGTTCTTATTTCAAACAATTCTTCTCATAATCTCCTTGATGCTTTCCAACATTTGACGTGTTTCCAGCCAATTGTGTCGCAAATTTTAACCAAATTTAGAACAATTCTGCAAAGGAAAATAAGAATGAATGGCAGTTTCCATTGGCGCCAATTGTAAAACAAGAAGATGAGTACACAACGAGATGATGATCGCCAGTGGAAAGTCAACACTTCAACCAGGTTGAACTTTGGCTTCAAAGGCCGAAGGACCAGCGAGCATTCTGCAAATCACATTGCCTCAAGCAGAATAATTAAAGGATGGTTCAGGACTCATCTGAGCCTGAGCTATACGACGACTCTACCAGAACTGGAAGCTGGATAACTGAAGGTTCAACCACAAGGAAGTCCTGCAATCCAGGAGCGTAGTGTTCTATTGGAGGAACAATCTACTATGAGCTCTTTGAGATGTGATGGTGATCCAGGTGAAAGAAGTTGAAGTTTGGGAGAGTTGAAGACATCTTAGCTGAATTTTAGGGCGTGTGTCCACAGAGATCACAAACTGGCTTCTGATGGTCTGCTAGTTGGCTGGTTCTCCTGTACGGGAGGCTTACCCACACTGCTCACCGGCCCTTGACGACACTGTTGCAGCTGTCTTTAGTTCTCCATGAGTTAAAGCTCCATGGTGGTGGTCCCTTCTTCCAGGCTTAGCAGGATCTCTTGCAGAACCAGAACAACTTCCTGAATATCTTTTGGCTGGATCTGCTTCCCATAAAGCTTCTTCAGCCTTGCATACAACTCCTTGGGGCACTAATCAGGCCTTCAGAGAGATGGCAGCACCCACATCCGGGACGTTTTGACTTCTTTTATGTACAAAGATAAAGACGGTGGATCCTGTTGGTTTAACATGCTGACATTTACCATACAAGCTAGTATTCAAAGCTAGAGAGAGTTCTCCTGTCATGAATCTTCAGTGTTGAAACGAAAAGCCAGGAGATTACCAAACGTAACCACTGAAGATTATAAATATTGATACAAAGTTTCATAGAAATCTACCACTAGTGTCGGAGCAACTGCTGAGTCATGGCTAAAACAAACATCTAAATGATTTAACAGGACAGATAGTAGATTTAAACTCCAACAGAAACTATGAATATTCCATCTCGCTGCTTTACCAACGATAATCACGTCCACATGGAACAGTAGTTAATGTCTGACTGGAACATCCTGCCCTGGAGATGATCACTCTTTAAAAAGCTTCCTGGCATCATTAGTGGAGACCTTTCATTTCTGTCAGCAGCCAGATATTTAAATGTCACTCAGTAACCTTATCTACTGCCCTGTTTTATTGGATTATTGCACAATAAGGATGCATGGTTTTATTTTATATGCCTTAAAAGCCTCTTTATTTATTTAAAGTAAATATGCAGAGAGCTTCTGTATTTTACATGTAAAGGTTATCCTGCCCCCAAAGGACGATGCTTGTTATTAGCAGTGCATTGTCAGTGAGGAGGCGACACTGTGTCACCTAATCCTTCACAAAGGAAGGAGGTATAGTCTGTGAGTCCTGGAAAATAACCTGTTATGTTAGTCCACAGGGAGACTTTTGCTCCTCTAACATGAGTTTCTTCATAACTCTGATATCTCGTATCACACTGAATCAGCTCGCCTGCCTGGTGTCAGGCCAACAGATGCAGCTTCAGGCTCAGCAGGCCCGTCTCGTTAACCCGCTGTGAACCAGATGAAGAAGGACGTGAGCAGCATCGTGTTGAATGACAAGTCAGCCAAATTACAGGTATCGGTGAGGATGTATCACCTGCAAAGGTTGAGTTATTTAAAGCAACATGATGCAACTTTTCTGCCATTTAATAACTCCGGTTGACCCACACTGACCTGTGATCAGCTGAACGGTGTCTCTGTCATTCGTACGTCTGTTCTCACACTATGTAACTTTGGGCTCCGGGTCGGGAGAAGTACGTAACGCTTTACGGCACTAAGTCACACAGCAGCAACTATTTCACTGATTCTGGTGAAACTGGATCATATTTTATGGAGGAAATGTTTTCTGGTTTTCCCTCTGATGTCCTCCGGCTGCTCCGCCTCAACTCTCTGTGATTTACAGAGTTTATGATGGACAGTGAAGTAACCTGCTGACAGCTGTAGCTGCTGTTAGCTCATGTTAGCTCAGTCTGTTATCTGCTGTTAGCTCATGTTAGCTGCTGTTAGCTTATGTTAGCACAGTTTGTTAGCTGCCTGTATTGTGAGCTCGGGGAAATGTTGTAACACAGGAGATTTGAACCACCTGGAAGAAGAAGAGGAGGATTATTACAGGCCCAGCAGTCAGCAGCTTCTATGGACATAATGGCAGAGGAGAAGAGAGTGAAGAGGACGCTGACGGAGGAAGCTAAGAAGAGAAAAGGAGAGAGTGAGCGAGCAAGAAGCCGCCGGACAAGAGTAAATGTGGGACTGACTTTTAGTGGTTGGTGAAATCAAGCTTGTGGCCAGCTGTCCATATTTACCACAGCGGGATCACAGTGTTGACATAGAAACATGTATGAAAACAACATGATGAAAACATGTGTCCACCTGTGTGTCCTCAGAGTAAACACTATGAAACATGTCCGCCAGTCAATAATAATAATAAACTGACTTTATGGCTGCAGATGTAAACAGCCGCTTGAGTTTGTTTATGTTTCTTGTTTTAATGGTGTAATGAAGTTACATAATGTCCTCTATGTTACACACTAAAAGCCTTTATAGCACAACACCTTGTAACTCAGCTGTACATATATTCAATAAAAAGGCACATTTGTTTGATAGTTGATTGAGTGCTCAGCCGGTAGTCTACATTTGTTACAGTGCCAAGAAAGCGGTCACGAAAAGCTGTTTTCACTGAACTATACACAGTTTATGTTGAGTGTTAAAAGAATAATTAAATTACAGTAAGTGAGTGTTAGAATTGTTCATTTGCCACTGATGTTTTAAAGGTTACATTCATCATTATGTCTCTGTGGCTTTTATCCGGTTTCAAAATCATGCGAGTAGAACGTAGGGCTCCATGTCTTCCATCGTATTCAAACAGCTGTGGAACGTCTGGTTACATAACTGAAAAAGTTTTCCACCTGACAGGACAGGACATCATTGTTCATGTAGTCAGAAAGAGCAGCAGCAGGTTTGTCCTGGTCATTTTCAGCTCTTGGGAAAAGTTAAATAAGTGACTCAGCAGACTTTTTTTTTTTCCAGGGGGGTTCATTCGAGGTTTTCCTGACGTGTTTTTCCGCTCCGAGGCTCCAGAGACAGACTTTATCAGCTGCATCACCAGTCAGGACCGATACGACTTCAGACTGATGCTTTCAGTCACTGCGACCTTTTAAATCCCTCAGTCTGAGCTGGGATCAGCGTCTATGAGCAATAAAGACTGTGAGGTCAGAACAGGGTCGAGGGTGAAGAACAGAGTTTAAAAGATAAGTCTGGAGATATTCTACAAATATTCTAAAACCAACACCAACGTGCTGGAAATAGCCCCAACAAATTCCAAAATACACTGAGCAGCTATTTCAGGCACGGTTTGGAAAGATTTACATCTTCTGCAGGAACCAATGAGCCTGAAGCATAGACAGTAAAAATATGGACCTCGCCCACAAGAGCTGTTTAAGCCTTAATATAATGTGAACAGGTGAGTTGTATATAAATTCACCCTCAGTACAGTTGTCATGAACGGGGAAATTAGCTACAGAGACCAAAACAGTTTTTTGTACCAGGCTGTAAACATGTTTATTTCTGCTGTGAAGACATTTGGACATGGAAAACTTTAAAAAGTCCAGCGACCAGCTGCAAAGCCTTTCTGAGTTCACACAACTTAAGGCTAATGTGTGTAAATTTAATTTAAGGAGTTTACTCAACATTACTTTTGACATCTACTCATGCACTCACATTGAGAACACTTAGAGAATTGTCACATTTAATAAACTGGACATTGTGTGTTCAGTCTGCAGCACTGCATGGTTTCTGTTGAGAGAACCTTTAGTTTTAACTTTTGTTACTTCAGCTTCACTCCCCGTTATTCGTACATATACACAAATTTTACAGTTTGTGTGAAGAAGTCAATACTAAAAAAAACAAAACAAAAATCTTTAAACATAAACTGTTAATTTAAAAAAAATGCAACACAATTTAAGTTTTTAATTAAAAAAACGAATAAAATCGTGTTAAATTAACATTTGTGGTCGTCTGTACCAAACAAATAAAAGAATAAAGATTTTTAGGCCAGAGAATCTCTGAAGCATGACAACACATAATAACATTATCATGTTGTTGTTATGTAAGGTTTGGTGACTGACTCACTTCTGGAGCCGGCCTCGAGTGGACGTCTGAGCACTTCACAGCCACGGCTGCTTGGAAGTCAGAGATACGTAGAAAACATCAGTCTGCACCAGCTGTGAACAAACAAACAAACAAAGAAATCACCGCTAAAGAATCCGACAAAGCGATTGTTTGTTCTACCTTTCACAGCGTGCGGCGGGTTTATTATGCCGAGTAGGAAGCTTGTAAATTTGTTTTATGGTTTTTAAGTCAAACGCCTGAAAACAAGTCGTAAAAGAAAAAACACAGTTTTATAAATTTCCCGTCGCAAAAACATCGAAACACTCAGAAGATTGCGTAACATTTGTTTTTATTATTATTAGTTACTTAATTAATTAATTTCATCATCTTATTTTTTCTTTCCAAGAAGTTACAACTAACAGGCGGTGAAATGAGGATCTGCCAGAAGACAGACTCAGAGTGTGTTGCTGTTGTAATAATATTGAGACACACAGATGATGAATTTCAGGATAAAAGAGTGAAAAGTTCAAATGTTACAAAAGGTTTTCGGCCTTGGCCCGAGGTGGAAATGTTCGTGTATCGAACAAAGTGTGACGGGAACAGACAGTGATTTAAAGATCAGCGTGAAGTGACACAAATATCATATTTCCACCATGTTTACGTGCGCTTTCATAACTCCTACTATAACTGGAGAATCAGCACCCCCTACTGTTTATCTCGGAAAAACAACTCCTTTAAGTTCAAGAATTTTCCAAGTTTTGCAGGAAATAAAAGTGCAACGCTGTTCGATCATTAAAGACAAATGGGAGAAGAGTTTCTGACATAAACCAAACAGGATGTGCATACATATACTCCACATATGCCCAAACAATAAAAAAACAATCACTGTCAGCGAGCCATACGTTCTGATATCGACCACACCAAAGGCGAGTGTAATGTGATCAAGCTGCACTGAGCGATCCGTGTTTACAGGGTCTGGAATGTGTTTAGAAAAGGCCCCCATGCTTCCTGGAATTTCCTATTTGAATATTTATGTATATTTTTATTGTTATTTTAGGTGCTACATGCAAGGTTATAACTCTATTATGTGAAGCTTTTGTTTATTCTGATGCCATATTTATTAAATTAAGTTTCCTAACTAGCTTCAGGAACAAAGGCCGTGCCTTGAACTCATCCTCACACACCTAATGCATTCTCCCTTTTCTTTTCTCGCTTTCATTCAAACTGCAGAGATTAGATTAGATTAGATTAGACTTGTCTTACTGTCCACAGAGGGACGGAGTGCTGCACAGAGGCGGAATGAACTCACAGAAAACCAGCACGACTGTACAGTACGTGCAGTCGACAGGATAATCATGATGTTTCTGCAGACGTTCATGCAGCGAAGGACCAAACCAGGATTCCTTCCATACACTGATTACATAACAGGGAAGTCGCTCCCCACATAGCAGTCTAAACTTCACGAGTGGGCTTTTATTCCCCCGACTCTGAGAAGAAATCCGTCTTTCAAAGGAAAACTCTAACAAGGTTGTAAATACCGGCATCTGGTATCAAAACGTCCCGTTCTTTAAATTCAGAGGATCCAGCAGAGAACGAAGAGCTCAGCCGGAGAGAGAGAAAGAATAACATTAGCTTAACCTCCGACAGCCTCCAGAGAAAACATCCTATTAGATTCTTACAGCCAGTTTGGTGACAGATAACTGAAAACAGTTTGCACTTTGATTCAGTCCTCCTCTTTTCATTCGCCTCGCTCGCTGTTTCATGTCATGTTAGTCTGCTTTTACATGTTCTTAACAACCAGTCAGGAAACAACAAACAAGTGGTGCTGATGGACGGATGCATCAAACACAGCTGGAACGTTTGATTCACCGAGGGTGACTGAAAATAAGATTTCCTTCTGTCACAACAAATCAGAGACGACGGTAATAACATGGCAGCCGGTCTGAACGTCTGGAACCTCTGGGGAAATGAAACCAAGAACAGAGACGTCTGTATGTCGAGGGTTTGGACACTTTAGAGAAGCCTGGTTAGGAGCAGACACTGGTTCAGTCCTCTAATCCTGTGCCGGGTCATGATGTCAAGGCTCTGCACTGATTACGTCCACGTCTGAGAACGTTGCACCTCGTGATTTATTTCCAGTGCAGAAAGTACTTTTATTACTAACTTTAGTACTTTGTTTTTATGTAGAAACATGAAAAAAAAAAGGTGTCATACAGAGTTCATCTGTCTTGATCTCAGTGACTAAAATCAGGAACCAAAAGTTCCCTCTCCACCTTAAAAAAGGCGCTAACTTTTGGCCTCATAAAGCAGGAATAACTTTTTAAGTCTCAAACTTTTCAAGTGCTGATGAAACATCACAGAGGAGTTAGAGATTTCTACAGTCAACCAGGAGACTTCTTCTTCTTCTTCTTGTAGAGAACTGTAAAATCCAGAGGCTTCGTGTCCGTTAGACGGTTTGTTCTTTGAGAGAAAGCAGCGTAAAGTTCCCATTGAGATGAATAAAGTCTGAAAGTCTTTGAGTTTAATAGTTAATGTGCTGAGAAACGTTGGTGTCAGATCATTTGCTGGTGGATCGATGTGTTTGGAGATTCATCCTGTCACTGACAGTGAATAATGTCTTTAAACTGTAAGCTCAGTCTTTCTGTCCTTATTCATAGAGGTATCATGTACACTTTAAAAATAGCGCTGTCAGATATTCATGTCTGGCTACAGCTCATGGTGCTGTACTCTGAATGGACTGTACTGTTGATCAGACTCTTCAGCTTGTGATCAGCTAATCAGTGGTGAAGTACTGGGAGCAATGTGGGGTTCAATATGTTGGATATTGGACGACCCGCTCCACCTGCTGAGCCACAGCTGCCCCAGCGTGCTCACTAACTGCTGCATGTACTGAACTGGTTACTCAGATGTCTTTGAGTGGACCAGATGCTGGGAACTCAGGGTCCACTTACTGGTTCTTCCAGAGCTCATGTGACCTAAGTTAAGGAGTTTGTTTCTCGGGAAGAGCAGCTGTAATCTTTGTCACTCTGCAGATATGAAGCAAGACTCCATTACTGACTCAGAATGAGGCTGAGCATGTGACCCGTGTCTTCAACAGAAGTTCATGAAGCGCTGCGTTCACTGACTTCACTTCACGTTCACTTCATGCTGCGAGCTGACTAATTTTCTCCAGAATCACAAACTGTGGAGACTAATCACACACGCGTCCACGCTGTGATCTAATGTCCAGCTGAAGGAAAGATGTGTCTTCTGTAACTCATGCATGATTTGATAATGAGCTTAAAGTGGAGCATTAATATTCATGACACAATACAAGTGTTATTTTTAATCAGCGAATCTGAGTCATGCGATTATAATCGCTGATTAATTGTTTCGTAAACTCCAAAGAAAATATCTGCTTCACTCCTGACTCACCATGAGATCAGTGCACTGAGCGGGGGGGTGAGGCGGTCGGCTTAAAGGTCCAGTGTGTCACATTTAGGGGGCTCTGTTTACAGAACAGAAATATGACATAATAAAATAACATAATTATGTTTTTATTAGAGTATAATCACCTGAAAATCAGAACAGTTATGTTTTTGTTACTTTTATATCTACAGTCCACCACGATGCGATAACAGATGGAAACAAGCGTTCATTCACTTTTGCTTTTGACAAATTACTTGAAATTTGGTTAAAAAAAAAAAAAGCAAAACATTTGCACATGATGAAAACTTTGAGGAGATAAAGACAAGAATCGTTTTTACTGAAATGCACCCTGGGAGTCGTAGTCGAGTCCACAGTCTTTCATCTTTTGCATTGATGCGTCAACCAGAGGTTTCTTGTCCAACTGTCGGACATTTTCTCATCGTCCACTTCCAGAAAACTGGACGCCCAAAATAAACTTCCTCCACTTCACGGCGGTAATGGATGGGAACAAGCGTCCGTTCATATTTTCTTTTGATGATTTATTCGAAATTCTGATTCAGGGTGTGTTCAGTCTGCAAAGACTCAACAGGAAATGTGTCTGGACAGTTCAGTTTAATAATTGTACTCGCATACTTTTACAAAAGACATGATAACAGAGTATTTGTACACTGCAGTCTTACGTACTTTCACGGTAGAAAAGACGTGCTGCAGCTCTGGAGAACCGCATCAGGACATGATTATGATGTGAAGACACTCGGATCAGAACCGTGAAGCAGCAGGCCGTTTTCTCAGTCGATGTTACGACTTGATTTTGAACGTTAACGATGGCGCCGTCCGGCCGTGATGCATCCCGGTCAAGTCGTGACCCTGAAACCGAAGCAGCTAAATGGAATTCAGCCGACTTTCGCTTTTATTGTTTACACCTGCTTCGCCTGCTGCGCCAGTCAAAATGTCTTCGGCCAGCGCCGATCATGAATGTGACGGCGATAAATGTGGAATGGGCTCAGACTTTAGGACCTGGCACACGTTTGAACTCACTTATGAAGGTTTTCTGAACCTGAACCGCTTCCTGCAGAGCTCCGAGGTGCTTTTACTTTTCTTCTCATGCAGCCTGCATGTACAGCCAAGAAACTCCAGGACCAAATATCATCTTTAACATGACGAGTTTTATTGTTTGCTGTCGTTAAACGAGGTAATCAGTCCAGTAAACGACAAACAAACAAACAAACAAACAAACAAACAAACAAACAAACAAACCTGTTTTTTGAGTTTTGCTGCTGGCAGCAAATTAAAGAGCTGCTCTTTGTTTCATAGGACACAAAGAATTAAATCAGTTTGTCAG
The DNA here is from genome assembly GCF_000972845.2 of Larimichthys crocea. NCBI lineage: Eukaryota > Metazoa > Chordata > Actinopteri > Sciaenidae > Larimichthys > Larimichthys crocea. The sequence continues at coordinate 22,107,705 of NC_040016.1, read as the reverse complement.
TTTCAAGTTGTTTAATCTGATGTGGAAACGACCCAGACTGAACCTGATGACTATCGACAACAGACTGGAAGAAAGTTTTAGATTCCCAGCTCGGCTCTTTGTTGGCTGATCATGTCAGATTATATAAGAGGTCTGTTGTTGGTGTCATTGAAGAAATAAAAAGCTGCTTTTATGTTCTGCATGCACGATGAACGATGGAGTAGCATCATCCAACAAACCTTCAAGCAGGTGGAGACAAAAATATTAATAATGAAGTTTTAACCAATTAAACGTTTAAATCACTTTGTTTGGACCAAAAATGTTTCACATAGTGGAAGGACAGGGTGAAACGAGAGGGTCGCAACCTGGAACTACAACGCTCGCTGCTGCTACATCCTTCACACTGGACCTTTAAATTATACACAGAACAAACAGAGGGAAAGAAGCCTATAAGACAAACTGTAGAAGAGTAAGACAACAGCTTTGAGCTGCTGTCAAACTCATCTAAGTTCAAAAATACTAAGAAGACCGAGCTGAATACTGTCCTGAGGTAGTTCTTGATTCCAATCGTTGGTCATTGAGATTTCACCTGAAGTCCAAACAGATCTGGCACAGCGCAGAGGGGGAATCAAGGTCTCAAACTTGACTCATCATCCTAAAAAGCTGAGGAGCTGAGAGCCAAGAAAGTATTTCACCATGACGGGATGGGGAGGTCACGTGACCCGACGAAGATGGCAGCTTAGAAGAGAGGCTCTGATCAACCGTGCACAAAAATCTTTTTATTCCCCGGACAGTGGCTTGGAATTCAGATTTTCCACTCAGCGTCAACTATGTCGACATCTCATGCGAGTAAGGAATGTGACATTTTTACCAGAGCTCGAAAACCGACCGCTCAAAACAAGAAAGGGGCTTCACCCGAGCAAGCAGATGCTAGTAGCATGGCCGGCATAGCAGATGTGCTAAGAGAGCTAAAGTCGCTCCGATCCGAGTTCGGACTAAAACTAGATGGCATTAATAACCGCCTCGGAGAGGTGACCAGTGCTATAACTGCATTAGAAGGCAAAGTGGCTGAAGTTAAACAGGACGTGTCGGAGCACACTCAACGCATCGGAGAAGCGGAGAACCGAGTGATGGCGGCAGAGGAGGAACTTGAGGGTGTACGCGTGGAGTTGGCTTCAACTGTAAAACGGCTGACACATTTGGAGATGAAGACCGACGACTTGGAGAACCGAAGCAGGAGGAAGAACCTGCGTATGTTTGGTCTCAAAGAAGGCGCCGAAGGTACGCGACCTTTGCTGGATTTTATCCGAGAAATGCTGCCGCGGTGGCTGGGGCTGAGCGCGGATCAGACCCCGGTGTTGGAGCGGGTACATCGCACCTTAGCGCCGGCAAAGCCTAACCAACACAGAGCCGTTCTTATACGCTTCTGGAAATTTCAGGATAGAGAGACTGTTTATCGCCTTTCATCACAGAAAAATATCCTACATGATGGAGCTAAGATCACTTTGGTGCAGGACTTTTCAGCAGAAACGATGCGGAAGCGTCGGGAATTTAACACGGCCAGAAAGCTGTTTGGTGAGATGGGGAAATTTCGGGGATTCCAGCTAAATCCCTGCAAGATGAGAGTGGTCCATGACGGGAAGGTGGTCCTCTTCTCTTCACCGCGTGAAGCAGAGGAATTTCACCGTAAAATTCAACCTAAAGATTAACTCTTCTCATCACAGTCAGCCTCTGATGACAGGTAACCGCTGTAAGAGGTACAGTAACAGTGAGGTGGACTGATGGGACTGGCAATACTAATGTTATAAATGACCCGGCACACTTACGTTTTGTTTTTTGTTTTTTGTTTACTAAGAAGATATAAGTTTATTGCATAACTGTTTATAATGAACAATCCGAACGGAGTGTGAACCGGAAATGGTCTATTTGAGCTCCCTACCCCCGTTTTGTTTTTTTAGCTTAAAATTGAAAGTCATTAACATTATGACAGTTCTTTTTCTTTTTTTTTCTCTTACTTTATTATTGAAGCTCATTTACGTAAAGTGATGACTGGAGACGGGGGTGGGTTAGGGAGTAAATTTAATTTCAATGTATTATAATTTTATTTTTTTATAGACAAATCCGTCCCATTTTGAATATCTAGGGAAAAACTATGTTGATTGTTATAAGTGTAGTGCACGGTTGGTGATGGGTTCAAGACTCACGTTGACTAATTAACTGCTCCTCATGTAAATGTGGATCAGTGCTCCTCATTCAATTAGCGAAAGGTGGGGAAAGACGGGAGCAATGTTCAGTGTTCAGGTCATAAAACACTTCAGTTGGGGAAGTGTGGGGGGTGGGAAGGGGGCTATCTGGCAGTTTGTGTTTTTTTTTTTTTTTTTTTTTTTTTTTTTTTTTTTTTTTTTCTCTCTTACATGTCATCAAGGCTCCTATCAGCAGTGTCTTTGTTTACTTATATGGTCTATCTGGCAGGACAGAGCTGCATCTTGCTCACAAGACTAAAACACCAATATGTCTAAAATAAAAATCACTAGTTGGAATGTTAGGGGGCTGAGAGAAATAGCCAAATTAAAGCAAGTTTTAAACAGAATCAAACAACTTAAGTCCCAAATAGTTTTCTTGCAGGAGATACATTTAAGACTAACAGAAATTGACAGATTGCAAAAGAGATGGCCAGGTCAGGTCTTGTGTGCTCCATACAGCAATCATGCTAGGGGTGTGCTTATATTTATACATAAATCTTTACCGTTCCAAACCACTAATGTTATTTGTGATCAATATGGTAGGTACATCATTATTCAAGGTAACATATCCACATGTCGACTAAATCTGGTTTGCATCTATGGTCCGAATGATGATAATCCAACATTTTTTCAGAATCTCTTCCTCACTCTGTCCACCTTGCAAGGTATGTACATTATCGGTGGTGATTTTAATTGCGCTTTAGTCCCCACAAAAGACCGTTCTACTAACCTTGATTCTACTCATATACAAACAAGGAAAATACTATTGCAGTCCTGTAAAGATTTGAATTTGGTTGAAGTATGGAGGGAACTACACCCAGATAAAGTTGAATACTCCTGTTATTCAAGTACACATGGCACCCACTCGCGAATTGACTATTTTTTGATCTCATTTGGACTTCTTTCAAAAATTAAAGAATGCTGGTATGATAGCATTGTCATTAGTGATCATGCGGCTGTATCATTAAATTTACATATAGATACATTTATTCATAACCCTAAGAGATGGAGATTTCCTGTTGAGTTACTGCAGGATGAAAAGTTTATAAAATTTGCTGAAGAACGCATTGACAATTACTTTGAAATCAATCGTGACCAGACTGATGCTTGTGTTAGATGGGAGGCATTCAAAGCATATATCAGGGGGGAAATTATTAGCTTTACGAAATCTAAAGCGAAACAACAACGTATGGAAATGGAGACAATTGAAAACCAAATTAAAATGTTGGAACAGGAAATGTATGATAATTACAGTCCACAAAGAGCAAAGAATTTACAAATTATGAGAGCCAAATATAACAAATTATCTATAGAAAAAGTCGCAAAAAATTTAATGTGGCTAAAACAGTCCTACTATGATCAAGGAGAAAAATGTGGTAAACTGCTGGCTTGGCGACTTAAGAAAAAGCAATTAGACAGAGCAATCAACAGCATTAAGACACCTGCAGGCAATATGACTTCAGAACCAGTGGAGATCAATAATGTTTTTAGTGATTTCTATGAGGCCTTGTATACATCAGAGCGTTTAGATGATTTACACAGTCAAAATTCTTTTCTAGATCAATTGAGGTTTCAGACTTTGTCAGAAAATGAGCGAAAGGAATTGGATTGCAGTCTAACAACGAAGGAATTAGCAGAAGCCATTCAAAGTATGCAGAGCGGAAAAGCACCAGGCCCGGACGGCTTTCCAATTGAATTTTACAAGAGATTTGGGGAGAAACTTTTGGTCCCATTATTGGACATGTATAAGGAATCCTATATAAAGGGAATACTCCCTCCATCCTTGAGACTTGCGATAATAACTTTAATCCTGAAACCAAACAAACCACCAAACGAATGCTCCTCTTTCAGGCCTATTAGTCTGATGGGGTGTGACATTAAAATACTCTGCAAGGCCTTGGCCAGAAGACTGGAGTCGTATCTTCCCCATCTTGTTGACAAGGATCAAAATGGCTTTGTCAAAAATAGACATGGATTTCATAATATTCGGCGTGTTCTGAACATATTGTATGAAAAACATAACTCTAGAGATACAGCTGTGTTATCCCTAGACGCGCGTCAAGCTTTTGACAGGATCGAGTGGGGTTTCCTTTTTAACGTACTCCCGCGGTTTGGAATTGGTGCAAATTTTTTAAGATGGGTAAAGCTCTTGTATACAAACCCAACTGCTGAAATATTGACCAATAATAATGTCTCTAAACCATTTACTCTCCACCGATCAACGAGACAAGGGTGTCCGTTATCGCCTTTGCTATTTGTGTTGGCTATTGAGCCCTTGGCCATGGCCACAAGAGCCCATAAAGACATCACGGGTATAACTATTGGAGGATATGAGCATCGCATAGCTTTATACGCGGATGACATAATTATTTTTTTAACAAACTTAAAAGATAGTATTCCCCAATTAACGAATTTAATAGACACATTTGGAAACATATCAGGGTATGAAATAAATAATTCCAAATCTGCACTAATGTTTTTGGATGAAAATGAAAGACTGCAGCCTATTGTAGATACACCATTCACAGCCACTAAAGAAGGCTTTACATATTTGGGGGTTAAAATCAGTCCTGATGTGAAACAAATAGCTTCTTTAAATTATGACCCTCTGGTGGACGGGGTGAGGGAGATGCTAAATCGATGGACCAGGATGCCTATATCTATGATTGGTCGCATAAACATAATTAAAATGTTGTCTTGCCAAGTTTCTTATCTATTTCCAATCACTTCCGCTTCCTTTACCTGAATCTCTTTTTCATAACATTAATAAATTATTAGCCATTCATCTGGAATGACAAAGGCCGGCTACAACTAAAATTATTATATTTCCTATGAAAGAGGGGGCTTCAGCTCCCCAATCTAAAACTGTATTACTGGGCCGCCCAGCTAAGGACAGCAATGTATTACTTTTCAGTAACTTCTCCTCCTGCTTGGGTGACTATAGAGGAGACGTCAACACTAGGGCTTCCTCTCAAGCTTTATTTATATTCGCAAGTGTCAAGGACTGGTTAAACAACAAAAAATCCCTTTCTTCGAAATACCATTTCAGTGTGGTACTCTGCACACCAACAGGTCGGAGACACACCAGCATTATCACAGTTTACCCCTATATGGGGCATAATTTTTTTATACCGGGGAGAGCAGATGGTGGATTTAGGATGTGGTTTAACAAGGTGCTGCAAAAATTTTGGATTTATATGCAGAAGGTAGCTTGATGTCATATAATCAACTGTGTGAGAATGATATTCCAGAAGACACTTCTTTAAATACCTCCAACTGAAACATTTTATTTGTCCACGCATAAACAACTGTCTTTACCTCCACTATTAAAATTGAGAAATTGACTCTATCCCACATGGATGGCAGAGGACAATTTTCACTGTTCATTATACTGTTACACATTCAAAGGAGTCATCTTCCAAAAAGATGGGGCATGGATAACTGATTTAAGGGAGGATTCCAGGAAGCTGACTGGGAAGGGCTTGTTTTAGGCTCAGACCCAGTCGTTAATACCAAATATAAGCTGCTACAATAAGTGGTTAATGCGCACTATTCTTACACCTTGCAGATTGAATCACATATACCCTATGTACCTGATATTTGTGTGAAATGTAGAGAAGAAAAGGGTACATTAATTCATTGTTTATGGGAATGTTTAAGATACACCAATTCTGGGAAAAGTGTATTACATTGTATCGGGCTATAGTTGGAAGGGAAGTTCCATTGCAAGCCAAAATATGTTTACGGGAATTATCCAGAAAACTTTGTTGTATCTCGCAGCATTCACTGCTCATTGACTTTGGACTCTTACAAGCCAGGAGGATAATCGCACTATTGTGGAGAAATATGGACGCACCTTCTATTGGAATGTGGACAAAAGAACTGATGTCCTGTCTCGCTTTGGAGAGACTAACATATATTGTAAAAAGAAAAGAATTTTGCTAGTTTGTGGAGACCTTATATAGACTTTCTGGAACTCACACCTTGAATTGTGATTATTGTACAAGTTCTGTAACTTATGCACTGCTGCTGTGATCCTATTGGAATTTATTTATGTTTTATTTAATTATTATTCATCTATTTTATTACCATTATTATATTATTTTATTTTATTTATTTATTTTTAATTTATTTATTTGCCAGACCGGGGTATAATGGTTAAAATGTCCAGTTTGAATGTCAATGTTTAAATCAATGAGAAAATCACAATAAAAAAAAATGTGTAAAAAAAAATTTCACCAGACGGACCCCACCGAGGAAACCAGCGAAACGCAGGGCGCAGTGTTGGAGGGAGAGGAATCCACAATACCCACCGGGGCATCTCTCAAAACACATCTAAACAAAACCCTCAGTCTGCAGCCCAGGAGGGAAACTGCTGTGACAGACAGCTTCTGGTATACCGCCGCACACCGGGAGGAGGAAAACCAGCTGTTACAGATGTTCCCCAGGAGTGCAAAGAGGCAGCAGACACAACCCAAGCTCAGAGCCACCCCGTACAGAAACAGCCTGGAGGGGGGCTCGAGGGTGACGGAGATCGGGGATGAAATCTGAAATCGCTTTATGAAACATACAGAGAACGTTTGTCGGCAGGTCTGAGAGCTCGCTGAGGAAAACGCTGGGGATGAATCAGTGGAAGGCACACATGGAGGAGTTCATGGATGGACTTGTGTCGACTGGTGGAGGAGGCACGGACAGGAGTTGTACCACAAAGTATTTGGGACCACCAGGAGGAGGGAGGAGGAGGTTTTTTGGAGCTGGTGTCGCCAAGACCAGAGTTGGGCAATGCGGGCAATGTAACCGGCGCAGCAGCTTTATGGACATGATGGCAGAGGAGAAGAGAGTGAAGAGGACGCTGACGAGGAACGAGAAGCGAAAAGGAGAGAGTGGCGAGCAAGAAGCCGCCGGACAAGAGTAAATGTGGGACTGATTTTAGTGGTTGGTGAGGCTTGGTGAAATAAAATGCTGAAAGACAGGCGCCGACTGGGCTGATAAACTTGCTGACGTACGCTGTAGCTGCTGTTAAGTCATCTGTACTGCTGTTAGCTCCTGTTAGCTCAGCTCTGTTAGCTGCCTGTTAGCTCAGCTTCTGTTAGCTGCTGTTGTTTCTAGCTCATGTTAGCTCAGTCTCTGTTAGTGCTTTAGCTCATGTTAGCTCACTCTGTTAGCTGTGGTAGTCATGTTAGCTCACTCTGTAGCTGCTTTAGCTTGTTAGCTTAGGTCTGTTAGCTCATGTTAGTACTCAGTTTGTTAGCTGCTGTTGCTCATGTTAGCTCACTCTGTTAGCTGCTGTTAGCTCAGTTTGTTAGCTCAGTTTGTTAACTCAGTTTGTTAGCTGCTGTTAGCTCAGTTTGTTAGCTCAGTTTGTTAACTCAGTTTGTTAGCTCAGTTTGTTAGCTCAGTTTGTTAGCTTCAGTTGTTAGCTCAAGTTTGTTAAACTCAGTTGTTAGCTTTGCTGTTAGCTGCTGTTAGCTCATGTTACTGCTGTAGCTCATGTTAGCTCACTCTGTTAGCTGCTGTTAGTATGTTCGCTCAGTTGAAGTAGTAAAACTGCTGAACAGCTGTAACTGCTTGTAGCTCAGTCCGTCAGCTTGGCCGTGGCTCAGAGCGACGGGTACCCATCGCTCTGAGCTCACCGCCAAGCTGACGAACTGAGTGTTTGTACCAACAGGCGTTATGGACTACCAGGAAGAAGAAGAGGAGGTAACCAGGCTCAGCAGCTTCTATTGACATGATGGCAGAGGAGAAGAGTAAATGTGGGACTGACTTTTAGTGGTTGGTGAGAGCTTGGTGAAATAAAAGGCTGAAAGACAGACGCCGAGCTGGGCTGACTGCTGCTGGACTAGTCAGTGAGATCAGCTGCTGGTAGCAAAGTTGTCGACTCGCCAGAAGTAATGCAATCAGAACAAATACTCGAGTACAGCTGAACATAGTTACCACAGTGGGATTACACTCTGAAACTACTGTGCAATGTTGCTTTAGTATAAGTTACTGTACACACTTTGCTTATGCAGGTTCTTTTAGCTCAAATAAACTAAAGAGATTAGAGATGTTCACCTCCCTGATGACACACACACAGATGGTGATATTCATTCACATAACACATGATGACGACAGAGTCATGTGATCGTCATCATCATCCCGTTATGGCTTGACGTTGGCGATCAGCTGTTTGTGCCTGCAGCTGTGTGATAACGACATCAGGGGTGAATATGTAGGAACATGAACACGACCAGAGCCGAGGCTTCCAGGTGCTGTCGGGGCGTTCTTTTATTTGTTCCCGTTTCAGATGATATAAACAAAACACATAAAGTTTAATGCTTCCCTCGTGCCTCCTTTTTTTTTTAGGAGGGGGGGGTTGTTTTTTTTTTTTTTTGAGGACATCACCCGTCCTCCTGACAATCACCTTGTTTCCATTACCTCCTCAGCCCACGAGGCAGGACGGTGGGGCCGATCATACCCGGTGGATCCCACTGTGAGTCTCTTCAAGTACATCTGAGCGAAGCCATGTGCACGCTGAAAACCTCAACAACAGGGTCCGTGAAAAAAACAAAAAAAACCTGAATAATTCCTGTTTGGTTCAAAGAGGTTTCTGACCTCAGACAAACACGAACTGGCAGCTGCGTAGATGAAGCAGAAACACATTATCATTTCTCTTTTATTGAAGGAATTGCACTTATTACAGCTATTTCCTCTGTTTGACTGCCAGAACATTTTAAATCAGGTGCAGCCACAGACGCAGAGGAAGCAACAACAATGTAAAAGTATTCAAGAAGAATGTCCTTAAAGTATCAGTGGTAGAAGTACACGCTCTGTAGTAAAACTACTTTACATACAGATGGCTAGATTAGACGAGCGGTTCTCAACCCAGGGGGTCGAGTTCCTCCAGTGTGTGACGAAGAAAATCTGAGGGTGGTGAGATGATTCATGTGAGAGGAAAGAAGAAGAAGAAGAAAAAGAGTGATGGCAGAGGAGAAGGGAGTGAAGAGGACGCTGACGGAGGAAGCTAAGTGAGCGAGCAAGAAGCCGCCGGACAAGAGTAAATGTGGGACTGACTTTTAGTGGTTGGTGAGAGCTTGGTGAAATAAAAGGCTGAAAGACAGACGCCGAGCTGGGCTGACTGCTGCTGGACTAGTCAGTGAGATCAGCTGCTGGTAGCAAAGTTGTCGACTCGCCAGAAGTAATGCAATCAGAACAAATACTCGAGTACAGCTGAACATGTTGATATTTTCTGTCTTTCCAGGAGCTGCTGTAATCAGAGGTGAGCATCAGACCATCTGCAGGAAATAGAAACTGTTAAACAGAATGTTAGAAATGAGCATTTTGTGTTTATTTGAACATCTCTGTGGCTGTCAGGTGGATGTCGGGTCCGAGTCGAGACCATCACGGGTTCTCTTTGTTTGAACAGACCTGTTCTCTCTGACAAACAGCCGTCCTGCCCGTCTGCTCGTCTTTGAACCAGACGTCCATGTGTCACACAGATGTAAAGACTGCAGAGCTGGTTTAGTCTGCAACAAGAGGTCTGGAGACAAACAACTCAAGTCATGGATCCAGACGACACCTTCAGGGACAACTAGTACCTCACTCCTGCATGGAAAGTACTTCACAGTACAGTTTTGAGGTACTTAGATAATACTTAAATACTAGTATTTTAGTTTTCAGTTGACTCTTCTCAGACTGTGAGCTTCCAGTGGACTCGGATCAGGCCTGAACATCTAAGACTGGCAGTTTGGTGACTACAGGACTGAGGTGGTTTTCTTGCCTGGTTTGGCTTCTGCATCCCAGGACTGAGTCCGCTAACCTTGCTGCACAGGTAACGGAGCCGACGTACCAGATGGAGCTCATGACCACGGTCACCGTGTTCCCTGTTGGTCCCGGTCGGGCTATCCGTCCACCAGGATACAATGTAGACCACAGAGAGCCGAGGCGGACCAGATGATCAGATGGAAAACCAAAAAAAAAAACCACGATCCAGTTTCACCAGAATCGGTGAATAAAGGTTGAGTGTTTCTGCACGGTAATCAGCGAGACCAGAACCGGCTCAGAACCCTTCGTTTAATTGGATGCAAAATTAGTAAACACCCCCGAGTGCAGGATGAGTCATCAACATATTTTAATACTTTTCCAGGAAATGACACACTCAAAGTCAATTCAGCACTGATTTGGACTTCATGCATAATTAGGAGATTGAATCAGCGGTTTGTCTTGTGACCTGTTATATAACAGCAGCGTGTTGTTGTCACATGTTTCTGATGTCTCTGAGCTGTTAACAGCTCCGACCAAAGAGGACCCACAAAACTTCTTACATGGTTTCATTTAAGGAACAATCTGAGGCTTAAAGAGCTGAAACTTAAAATATTTCACAAAAAAAAAAAGTAAATAACTTCCAAAAGTCCAAAAAACCTAAAACAGATTTGTGAATAAGAACTTTGTTTTTTTTTTGTTCTTTCCGCTCACATTAATCATCTCACCACCCGCAGGTTGATCCGGTGACCCCTCAGAGAGGCCGGACCTCGCACGGAGTGGCTGAAAGTAGATCCACAGCTTTAGCATTGACGGCGTTTTACTTCAAAATGACTTTTACCGATACTTTAAAGGACTGAACAGGATTTTGAATACTTGTATTGATGGACCCACTACACCTGAAATGGTGATTTTGTCCTATGGCTTTGTGCTTCTTTTCTCTTCAAAGCTTCCTTTGGGTCTTTAGTCCTCTTCACTCTCTTCTCCTCTGCCATTCTGTCCATAGAGGCTGCTGAGCCCGGTTACATTGCCCACTTCCTTAGCTCCGGTTCTGGCGACACCAGCTCTATTCTTCTTCACCTCTTCTTCTTCTTCCTCCTAGTGGTACAAACACAGGAGGCTTGGAGCTCACAGCCCGGCTAACAAACTGAGCTAACAACAGCTACAGTTGTACAACTGTCCATGAGGAAGCCTTTTATTTCACCAAGCTCTCACCAACCACTAAAAGTCAGTCCCACATTTACTCTTGTCCGGCGGCTTCTTGCTCGCTCACTCTCTCCTTTTCTCTTCTTAGCTTCCTCCGTCAGCGTCCTCTTCACTCTCTTCTCCTCTGCCATCATGTCCATAGAAGCTGCTGAGCCTGGTTACCTCCTCTTCTTCTTCCTGGTAGTCCATAACGCCTGTTGGTACAAACACTTGGTCACAGTTACACAATGCTGCTTTAATAAAAATGTATATTTTTATGAAATCTTTAAATTCTCAGGTGAGTTCTGAGGCAGTTTGATGCTCCAATCACTCTCCGCGTCCTCGATCATTTCGAGGAGCCCGATGTCTCAAACAAAGTCATCATGGTTACAATTATGTAACAATTTCAGACATCTGCTGACAACAAGCGAGTGGGTTGTCCTCTTTAAAACCTGAACTGATCATTTTCACATAGCGAGTCTTCATCATGTTCTTCAAAACAGATTTACGGTGTTTTGGAATACAGTCCGTCAGCGAACACCTGCTGCATTTGTTCTCCTTTATCTGAGGCGAGTGTTAACAGACGGATCATTAGACGGATCGCTGCACTGTGAAAACTCTTTTAAACTTTTGTCTTTTATCTCCACGTCATGATTATTTCTTATTAACCACAAATACTTTCCCATAAACCTGCAGGTGTTTCCGCCGATAACGCGTCCTCTCGTTTACCCTCGATGAACCCACGTCCTTCACACATCTGTGCACGACGAGGCGGAAGAAGACGGCATGCCGAAGTACACAGAGGTCACCGTTCCCCACGTTACCCTCATTTACCCGTTTGTGTGGCCAACAGGCGAAATGATGAAAGCCAGCTCTTTCATGGTGGTGCCCTCTGGGGAGCGGCTGTCTGCTGAACAGCTGTACAGAGCGAGGACGACATGGAGGAGGGCCGGCCTTCATCACTTTGCTACATTACAGACTCAGTCCTGCATAACTTTGAGCCTTAATATCATTCACACAGGTGAGTTGTGTTAAAACTCACCCTCTGTACAGTTGTCATGAACGGGGAGTTCATGGAGGTTGCATCTCCTGTAGTTCTTCATGTTCTTTAGAGATATCACCATGAAATTATTATTTGATGTATTACAGGTTTAAATACACAAATGAGGCGTTATCCAAAGTCACTTTTGGTGAAATTTACAGACACAAACAGACAAAGTGAAGTCAAATAAACACACAAATCTTTCCTCTAGTCTGAGAGACGACGTGTTAGGCAAGAAAAATATCCAAAAATCTTAAAACTGCACCATGTATCAGTGATAACAGGCCGACCTGACAGGCCACAGGGAACTAAATTACTGATGTCATCCTGTGTAGATCATGATAGTGGACTACACAACATCCCGTCATGAAGACGAGCATGTCAGAGCGACCTCCTCCTGAAGGAGGACTGACGCTGTAAGGAGGAGGATCTGTGAGACGTGAAGCCTGTCAGGCCTCAAGTTCAAGTCCCGGCAAGAATTTATGACTCTGTAATCAGCTGATCTGACACGGTGATCACACCCCAACCCTGCAGCGAGCGTGGAGACTGAAAATCTGAAATATTGAGCCTCAGCGTTGATGTATCTGCAGATTAAAGACCTCCATATATCTTCATTATCTGTGCGCTGACGTGTTATGTAACTTCCAGGAAAACATTTTGACAGTTCATACGTCACTGAAAACAAAATATCGTTACCTGCATAACTTCACTGGCTCCATCGGCAGCTTTAACTTCACTCTCCAAACAATGTCATATTGTTGATTTTTTACCTTGCCATAACATTTCACCGTAATTGTGATAATTTGGTGCTCAGCTCGCTCGATGCTGAACTTCTCAACTCTCCACACGTCACCATCCATCATCCGCTCGCCGAGCTTTCATCAATCCTTCAGCCCAACGAGGAAAACACAAACACAGAGTCCCCGAGCGATTAATGATCTAAATAAAAGAACCTGTTACGAGTCAGTCCAGGATTTATACCAATCAGGATAATCAGAACAGATAGTTTGGTTGTAAACAGATATGAGAAGACGACTCAGCCAACCAGCCGCAGTGGAAAACCTGAGCTGCAGTGTTTCTTAAGTGAGCTGTCAATCAAAGAGACAGACACGAGTAAACACGAGTGCTCGGAAGATTTTATCTGACGGATCTGACGGTTGTCATTAGCAGATAATCTCATCAAATGAAATCCTGACAGCAGTGAGCCAAAACTAATGAAATGTTTTCTCTTCTCTGGAGGCCATGTCAAGTCCTCAAACCGACACGGGAGACAGGATCGTTCACAACACCTACGTATGAACGCCTTCATTCAGAGTGACTGCGAGTCAGTCCGTCCTCACGCTTCCCCTCGTCGCACACTGACAGAAAATATTGGATTTAGTTTGAAGAAGCTGAGACAGCGAAGTTTAAAGTATAACCAAGGACCGTCTAAAACCTGGACGTAGTCTCCGTGACGTCCCCGCAGACTGTCTAAAACCTGGACGTAGTCTCCATGACGTCCCCGCAGACTGTCTAAAACCTGGACGTAGTCTCTGTGACGTCCCCGCAGACTGTCTAAAACCTGGACGTAGTCTCCATGACTTATATTAAGACGTTAAACCACGCCTTTAGCTCATGACGAGATGCTGATTGGTCTTCAGGCAGAAGAACTGCTGAGATGGATTTTCATGTGGATCTCGTGATTTCATGAGTTTACGAGGCCAGAGAGTTGGTATCGAGTCCGCTAATCAAAATCCTTTCAAATCTTTATCAAATCCAGTTTAGCTTTCAACAACTGCAAGTAAACAAACAGGGAAACGTCAAACATTCATTTTCGATATGTAATCAGACACATTTTATTTTGGCCCATACAGAATTATAAACCGAGCCCGAGCTGCTATAATCAAAAACAAGGAGCTGCTGGGGCGGCGTTCAGCTCAGTATCCGCCCCGTGCGCGAAGGCTCAGTCCTCGCTGCAACGGCCCAGGGTTTGAATCCCGCATGTCATTCCCCGTCTCTCTCTCTCTCTCTCTCCACATTCCTGTCACTTTTCAGCTGTCTCAAACAAATAAAGCTCAAGAAGGCCAAAAAAAACGTCCAAGAGAGAACAAGCTTTGGGAACCCGAACCCTCGTAGGAATCTAATCCATCATGGGAAGACGGTAATCCAAACAAACAAAACATCCTCTGATCAAAGATTCAGAACATCGATCGACTGAACTTTGAAATTATCAGTGGATTTCTATTTCAAAGGAAGACAGCTCGCTGGCTTGTTGTTCGCCAACATGTTGTTTCCCAAAGCGGCGCACAGATTTGTTTAAAAGATTTTTTTAAATCGCCGGGAGGAGATTTGTTTAGTCAGAAGGTCGTCTCTGAAGAACCACAGGCAACAGCTTCAAGTCAAGAAGTTTTAATGCAACAGAGAACAAGTCCAGAACTGCAGATAATACGTTTACGAAATGTCAACAGCAGCCTGAAGAATGACATGATCCACCGGGCACCTGACTGACTTCATCAAGAGTTTGACTACAGCATGTGGTTCATGGATCTGAGTTAGTTGTGGCAGGACTGTTTCCATCGTGGGCTCCCTCAACACAGATACAGATACGTCCTGTCCTCTCCAGCCTCCAGGTCCAGCACCCTACTGTTTGAAAAGGGGATAGTGATTACCTAACTGGATGCAGGTGTGCCAATCACTCTCACCTGGCACTGCTCTCCACACCTCTCCCCTGCAGCTGATAAATGAACCTTTCAGATTCTTGTTGGAAGTGCGACAAACACGTCTTCTTTCTTGTGTGATCTTCTTTTTTACCGTCCAGAGAGCAGATCCAACAGAAACAGCGGCAGCCATCTCGGTTCCTCTGTACAGTAGTTGTTGTATCAGACCTTCCCCACATGAGATAAACGGTTGTGATTATCCCGACCAGATCCAGGACGGGTGGGGATCTGTCTGAACAGGGACGGGGGCCAAACGCATCTGCCAGAGCAAATAAAACCTGAGCTTGCAGATTACTACCAACCCTTGCAAAGAGACACAAAACTGCCTCGGTGGACCCACAAAGACGTGCAGGCCTCTCAAATCTTAATGGCATGTTGTGAAACTGAAGTTACGCCATAAAGTCCTTAAAAATGTCTCCAAACATCACCTCTGTACAATCATTCCAGCCTTGACTTGAGCCCAGACCTGAAGGTTTGAGAAACAGACCTGCGTCTGGATGAACAGACTGGCCATCTTCTTTTCAGTCGTCTATGATTCATGAGATCTGGAGAACAGGCCAGTTCGGAACAACAACTACACAGCGAGTGTATGTTGTCCCAGAAAAGACAAACACATCCCATCCCTCAGCTTGAGTTGGTGCCCATCTGTCACTTTCCCTCGTTTGATGTCACTATTTATGAGGACACTTTTTCTCACAATGAGCCGAGACATCATGCCAAAGATCGAGCAACGCCGGTGCACATGTGCAGAAAGAAATATGATGACATGAGAAAACACAAACATGTGGTCGCCTGGTTTTCCCGGAGGCTGAGGAGAAGGAAAAGAAAAACAGCCTTGTCTTCAAGATGGTAACGATTCCCACTATCTTTACAAACAGTTGTCAGCTTATTGAGCAATCAGCGTGACAGAGAGAAAAACCATTGTCCACATTGTCTGTGCAGGCCGAGGACGTCTGTTAAAGGACGTTAACGCCGAGGCTTCTGCTTTATTGCTTCAGGTGTAATCATTTCCTCATCATGTTGAACTAAATGAGGCACGTCTCATCAGTCTGTCACACCAAATAGGTTAATTGGCTTAATTGTTACATCATGACTGAAGGAAATGTCCGTTTACTGTAGCCTGCTGGTTGCTGATCATTTATCTGGATTTATTTGTATCTCTGCTGAGGCTGATCGATGTTTGTGCGTGGCTGAGCGGTAACCGTGCAGGAAAGTGAAAATTACAGACACGTTCACGAGCAAAGACACGCTATACGCTGCCCTTCCCGAGTTGATTCTATGTTTTAAAGAACGTGTAAACGGCGTTGCAGAAGTGGAAACAGGATACATGTATGTTTGGGAATAATATAGAAAATAAAGAGCTGTGTACTCAGCTGGAAACACCTCCGCTTCCCTCGTGATGATCAACATGTCAGTCAGAGCTCGAGGTGCAAAAACAAACACTGCAAACATGCACACAACGTATTTATATGAATATTTATTCCTGTATGATTATTTATGGAAGCGAAACTGCCTCTTGAAACTAAAGACACACGGCTGTGTGTAGAAATGTAAAAGACTAAAACTGAATGTGTCCTAACAGACCAACTGGACACGCCTGAGGCATCTGTGGACGTCCAGAACGTCACCTTAAAGTCCTCGCAAAGTTTTCAGTGTTTTCAGGTGTTCTTCGTGGTATTTTAGAGTTTCTAATTTCATTGTTGATGTCATCCGGCGTGTACTAATTTTACATCCAGTCAATCTGCAGTTTCTATGAGTGATTATTACTATGGCCGCTGTAGGTACCAGAATGGGGTCGGCTTCCAGATTGGCTCGCGGTCGGTCGTCAACAAACGTCAGCGAATGGGAGCACAACTATATAAATACATTGGAGTACACTGATTGGCTGTAGTCATAGTAACTAGATAAACACTGTACATCTGTTGGAGACTTGATGGAGTTCTTGTTTTGGTGATCAGCAGCAGCTATGGAGCAGCTAACCAAACCCAGCCAGAAAACCACCTCGTTAGGCTGCTGTATTTCCTCTCACTTGGTTTTTGGAGGTTGTGTTTGAAGGTTCAGTGGATGGTACATGATGACACCAGCCCATAGTGCTATGCAATGTAATGTAAGCCAACTGAATCTGTCTTTAGCAGGCAACAGAACTGGTCTGGACCGAACTGGACCCACTTTTATTATGTAAAGATTGCTAAGTAGCGAACTGCTAACTGTGGTTAGCTCCGTCAGCCGTGTAATTAACTGAACTGACTCAGCCAAAAGCCAAACCCGGCAAGAAAACCACCTCGTTAGGCTGCTGTGTAGGGAACTGACAAATCAGTTCACTGTAGACCAGTAGCTAAATGTTCCGAGGCCCAGAAATGGTCCAGGTCCAAGAGGTTGGGAGCCACTGGAACCATCGGTTGTTATTTGCTATCTTTTAGCTCCATGATGGTGCCAGCTGTGACTTCACAGTATAACACAGCTCACCATCATTTGTCATCGTGCCCTGTGAATCTTGTTTGTATTGTATGTCCGTAAATAAACCGTCCTCTGGTCTCAGCTGTGCAAATGCCACTATGACAAGTCTTGGGAAATTTTCTGGTTTTTAGAGCAATTTGGTTTGTGATCTTTCTAAGATGTGTGCCACATTATATCTGCAGCCACAGTAGACTCGGCCTAATTCATCCTCGACATCTTTTTCCAATTACAGATATCAGATCAAAAGGTCTGCTCACATTCGAATGGAACCAGCTGGAAATAAAAGGTGGTAAATAAGAAATCACAGTGAAGTAAACACTGAAAAAGAGCATAGCGTGTCTTTAGCCGCACCAGAGGCCTCACTGTATGAAGCTTTAATGTTCCTCGGCCTGCAGATGACATAATCTCGCCTTGATGAAAAATGAAGACACGACTTTGCTATTCTTTGATCTCTGTGGGGACTAAAAAACCAAACTCGTCCCAAGGGTGGCACCAGTGTAAAACCCACATAAATACAAACGCTGTGTTGATGTTGCGTTAGAGGAGATGTAATTACCAGTTTCCAGTTTGTGAAAAGCATCCATGTCGACATCGCAGTCATAACAAATAACTGCGCTGGGAAGACGTGATGCTTAATGTTACAAAGAGCCTTAAAACCGCATAAACATGGACGACCAATGTCAAACAAAATCTGACACTCAAGTTGAATATAACCCCAGATCTACTCTATAAAACGTTGTCTGTGTTTTTAACCTTCACCTCTGCAACCATTGTGCAGTGAAATCCATCTCAGACCAGCTGCAATGTTAGCTGTCAATTCTGAGATTTCTTTCAAACACATTAAATTTGAATGATGTATCACTGAAATGTGGAGTCAGAGGTTCAAACTGTTTTCAGGATTTAGTGGGCGGTCCTTAAATGGCGGCTCGATGACACGCTGAGGCCGCCCTGAGCAGAGAGACAGAGATATATTAAACTCAGCTCAGAGTGTTTCAGAGTTAGTCATGTCATTTTCAGAGGACACGCCCCCACAATCCTGCAGCTGACAATTCATTTTTACCTGATGTTCTGCGAGGTAAAATATTGTATTTGTTAGTGAAGTCTGGTGGCTGGTGGAGAGAGCGATATAAGTACTTCAGTTTCCCATCAGAAGGGTTCAACTGATTTTTTTAGGGAGTTAAAATCTGTCTTGTTGCTGCCCTCGTCCACAGCAGTTCATTGCTGAGCTTCATGCTGGTCCTCCTGGAGGTGGTGGATCAGTACGTCATACAACCCACCTTCAGAAAACCTGAACCATGCCTTTAGTTTTTCTGGATATGCAAAGAATTTAGATCTGAGCTGCTGTCTGAAGCTTTAAGCTGTCATGTCGTCCAGGTGTGAAGCACATGTCTCACTGGAAAACCTGAGCCCTGTTTGCCTCCATCAAACCGCCACATCTAACAAATGTTATCTCACACTGGATCTGAGCCGTCTTCGGGACTCCTGCCATCAGCATACAGTCGGTTAGACTGTACCTGTGCATGTGTTCACAGGGTTTGAACAAACACCTGCCAATAAACCAACCACATGGGCAGAAATGAACTGTGGCAGGTAACACTGTCAGGTGTTGGCTGGAGATGAATCAGCCTCTCAAACTGATGCCTGTTTCCAAAGCTGCATCCATCTGTTCTTCTGACACTCTGCAGCTTTGCATCCAGGTACTTGTTGTATCTGCGCTGCAGCACAAAGTCTTCAAAGTCCACAGGGCAAATACATGTACAGACCGACACCTTCAGGAGTAAGATCACGATAAAAACTTTCAAATGTTTTGTAGCCAGCGTGAGATGTTTTCGTCTGTGTGTAAGAAGAGATCTGAAGCCGACATCGTCCCTTCATCGTATTTCTGGCTTGTTCTTAAAACTTAAGAGCGCCTCAGACCGCACGCTCAAAAGTTTCATAATCAGATTTAATCGATCCATCAACACGCTCAGCTTTGTTTTTATAAAAAATATTTATTTGTGCAGCTTTAGTTTTGCATGTTCATGAAGTCGCGTCGCATTCCACAGTTAATCAGATGTCTGCCGCCTCGTTTCAGTGTTTTTATGTCTTTAGTGTATCACATTCGTCGCCTTGTGACGTCTGACATCGGTCTAGTTGCTCTTCAGTAATCGTCTGCTTTATGTTTAACACGAATATGTCAGACCTGACGGCGCCAAACTTCTGACACACCTGTGATAGATTTGGTCACCAGAGATAATCATTTCAGATTTCGGGGGGGGGGGGGGGAGCTGTGCTCAGAAACGGTTCCTCCTCCTCCTCCGAGATAAATCAACAGCTTTCTGGCAAACGGAGTCTTTTCCTGTTCTTACTGCGAAAACAAAGTTCTGACCCATCGCAAACTTAAAGAAAAGCAAATAACCCATGAGAAAAAAGAGCGGTTTGATTTATGAGGAGCTAATGTCCCCATTTCACTTCAAAATGAGCGATAACGCTACAAAGTATCTTCAGAACTTTGAACCTTTTGCTCAGAACCTTTAAGAAAAATGTGACTAAATAAATGTGCAACTTTAGGAGAAAGCGATCAAGGCAGAGATATTCAATTTCATCTGGGCAGAGATCCATGAATATGTGGAGAGGAATGAAGTCTTCATCAGGATAATTACCTCCATTACGTTTAGATTCTGACGCCATCGCGCTCCCTCTGGGGCCATGCTAAAAGCCCACAATTAATCTCTGCTGGGGTATTTTTTCCTGCCGAGATAATACGCCATGACACTAAACTAACGTTTCTGTGCTTCTGTCTGAAGGGAGGAACTTAAACTGGATTATTTATGATCCACGTGAACCTTTCGCCCCATCAGATATCAGGTGTTCATTCGCTAAACGAGTCAAATTACCATCAGCGGAGGAGTCTGGAGTTCGATGGTAGTTTGGCTCTGCTCAGTCTATTAGCGATCGTTTGGTCTGTAACAGTGGAAATGTATTTTTTCTTTCACATGCTATAAATTCATACAAGCTCACTCCCGATCACGTCCGTTTATCGTCAGTGAAAACACGTTTGAATCATTTCGGTCGAGCGTTTTTGGAACAAACGATGCAAATGTCTCCACATCACTAACTGTTACTGACGTTGTTAAAGGTCCAGCGTGGGACATTTAGAGGACGTCCACCTTGTTGAACCAACATGTGGTGAAGACAGTTTAACTTCACTCATAATGGTCAAAAAGTTGAGTGTAGAACAAACGGATACCTCTGCCAATGTGGAAGTGCCTAAAACCTGCAGTTCCTCTAACGTCGACTTGAGGCTGGCTCCAGAAGTGAGTCAGTCTCCATAAGTCCCCATGTCCAACTTCATTTCAATCATTTTTTATTGTAGGCGAGATTTTATTTAGCCTAATGCAAAGATCAAGATCGGCTTCTGTTCTGTACTGTGAAAAACAAAGCGCTTTAATCCAACGCAGATCTAAAGAAAAGCAAATAATTCATGAGAAAAACAGGGATTTTGTTTTCTACCTCATGTCAGAAATGATAACACTTGAAAGGAGGAAGAAGCTTCAGGTGTTGTCAGGTAACCTGAGTCACATGACCTCCTGTCCAACATGAAGACCTGGAACACAAACGCAGAAGAGGCAGCACAGCTCTCACACATTCAGACGAAGAAGCAGCTGAATATCCTGAGAGGACGATGATCCAGATCCAAACCTCTGGAATGAGGCGCAGAAAGCCAGGGAGGAGGTCCAAGACGGCCGGTGGTCCAGCAGAGGAGTCTGAGTGAAGAGGTGGAGGAGGAAAGAAAAACAGCACAGGTTGAGGTTAGCATCAGTGACACTGTTATACACCAGGACTTACTGTATCAGTAACACAACACAGAGACAGATATATTACAGGTTTGTCTCTGTAAACATGTTATTTCAAAGACAAAGGACATTTTTAACTGTGACCTCCTGCTGACCCACACTGACCTGTGATCAGGTGACCCACACTGACCTGTGATCAGCTGAACGGTGTCTCTGTCATTCGTACGTCTGTTCTCACACTATGTAACTTTGGGCTCCGGGTCGGGAGAAGTACGTAACGCTTTACGGCACTAAGTCACACAGCAGCAACTATTTCACTGGTTCTGGTGAAACTGGATCATATTTTATGGAGGAAATGTTTTCTGGTTTTCCCTCTGATGTCCTCCGGCTGCTCCGCCTCAACTCTCTGTGATTTACAGAGTTTATGATGGACAGTGAAGTAACCTGCTGACAGCTGTAGCTGCTGTTAGCTCATGTTAGCTCAGTCTGTTAGCTGCTGTTAGCTCATGTTAGCTCAGTCTGTTAGCTGCTGTTAGCTCAGTTTGTTAGCTGCTGTTAGCTCAGTTGTTTAGCGCTGTTAGCTCATGTTAGCTCAGTCCTTTTAGCTGTGTTTTAGCTCAGTTAGCTCAGTCTGTTAGCTCATGTTAGCTCCTGTTAGCTCAGTCTGTTAGCTCATGTTAGCTCAGTTTGCTAGCTGCTGTTAGCTCATGTTAGCTCAGTCTGTTAGCTGCTGTTAGCTCATGTTAGCTCCTGTTAGCTCAGTCTGTTAGCTGCTGTTAGCTCATGTTAGTCAGTCTTTAGCTATGTTAGCTCTGTTTGCTCGTCGTTAGCTCATGTTAGCTCAGTTTGTTAGCTGCTGTTAGCTCAGTTGTTGCTGCTGGTTAGCTCAGTTCTGTTAGCTGCTGTTAGCTCATGTTAGTCTTTTAGCTGCTGTTAGCTCAGTTAGCTCGTCTGTTAGCTCATGTTAGCTCCTGTTAGCTCAGTCTGTTAGCTCATGTTAGCTCGTTTGCTGAGCTGCTGTTAGCTCATGTTAGCTTCTGTTAGCTGCTGTTAGCTCATGTTAGCTCCTGTTAGCTCAGTCTGTTAGCTGCTGTTAGCTCATGTTAGCTCAGTCTGTTAGCTCATGTTAGCTCATGTTTGCTCAGTCTGTTAGCTCATGTTAGCTCAGTTTGTTAGCTGCTGTTAGCTCATGTTAGCTCAGTCTGTTAGCTGCTGTTAGCTCATGTTAGCTCAGTCTGTTAGCTCATGTTAGCTCAGTCTGTTAGCTCAGTCTGTTAGCTGCTGTTACCTCATGTTGGCTCAGTTTGTTAGCTGCTGTTAGCTCATGTTAGCTCAGTTTGTTAGCTGCTGTTAGCTCATGTTAGCTGCTGTTAGCTCATGTTAGCTCACTCTGTTAGCTGCTGTTAGCTCATGTTAGCTCAGTTTGTTAGCTGCTGTCAACTCAGTTAGCTCAATTTTTTAGTTTCCTGATGGACAGTGAAGTAAACTGCTGACAGCTGTAGCTGCTGTTAGCTCAGTTCGTCAGCTTGGCGGTGAGCGGGTACCCGTCGCTCTGAGCTCACGCCAGCTGACGAACTGAGTGTTTGTACCAAGGCGTTATGGACTACCAGGAGAAGAAGAGGAGGTAACCAGGCTCAGCCGCTTCTATGGACATGATGGCAGAGGAGAAGAGTAAATGTGGGACTGACTTTTAGTGGTTGGTGAGAGCTTGGTGAAATAAAAGGCTGAAAGACAGACGCCGAGCTGGGCTGACTGCTGCTGGACTAGTCAGTGATATCAGCTGCTGCTGCTGGGTCTCGACCTTTTGCACAATAATTTCTACATGATGTTCTCACACAACATGTGGATAGGAGTGGGAACATCATGGCTGACATGTTTACCACAAATAACAATGTTCCAAACTAAATATTTTACAGGTTTGTTTCTCCCAATTTAGATGCAATTATCTGTCCTGCTGGTTTGGGAAGAAGTGATATCATGTGCAATTTTGTTTATTTTAGACTGAAACTACTCTTGTGAAAGTTTAATGCAGCTTTCGTCTTTATTTTGATGGTGGTTGGGTTCATATATTATTTTGCATTAGGAAAAAAAGCATCAATTCATGCATCATCAAGTTATGAGTCTTCAACAGGAACAATAACTTCAGATGTTAAATTTAGATCTGTTGTATCACTTTTGTTTGTGCAGTTGTGTTTCATTTGATCCTTCAGGCACATTGTGACAAAGCAGATGTATTAAATATGCCTCATGAATAATCCTGCATTGATCTGCATTGTTTTTGGAAAAACACTAAAAACAAAATTTTTTGTAATTCAAATTTTTTGACATAAGCCCTGAAACTAAAATCCCCAAAGAGAAAACAGGAAATCAGCAGGATGAAGTTCTTAGAACAATGAATAAAAGTTTATTTGACTGTTTGGTGTTAGTGACCCAACAAACTGTCAGAGTTTGAAACCGTTTCAAGACTTTACTGAAGTAAAAGTACCAGTACAACAGTGGAAAAATACTCGATTACAAGCTAATGTCCTGCATTCAGGTATCGAAAGTAAACCTGTTAATTTTGCTGATTTGGCTGATATTAGGATGGATGCATCAGTGTTACAGCAGCATTTCACTGTTCTACCTGCTCCAGGTGAAGCTGCTTTCCACCATGGTGACCAAACCTTGGGTTCGGGGCCCCTCCAAGAGGTCACAAGAAAAATAAAGGGAGAGGAAAAAAGAAAAGTGTTCTGATTCACAAATGTGTTTTCAGTTTTCAGACTCAAATCTTCGCTGTCATTTGTAAAATATTGGATAACATTACCTCGGAGTTCTTTAAATGGAACCATGTGAGACGTTTAGAGGGGAAATGCTGCTTTAGTGCAACTGTTAACATCTCATTGACGTGGCTGCTGAAACATGACAAGGAGACACAACTAGGAGACAAAATCGCCACAGGCGCCGCCGCCGCCACTTCAAAAACACCTTGGCAAAACATTTCGGGCAAAAAACTGGTGAGCCTGTGGACCGGGGCTGCGTGCGACACCAGCCCATCAAATATGATTAGCTGTTGATGTGCTACTGGACAAGGAAGGGAAAAAAGGCATAGCGGAAGTTTTAGACCAATATCTCTTTCCTGTGCTGTGTTATGAGTCGTGTTCGTCTGCATCAAAACAGTAAACAGTCATGAAGCAGTAAAGACTCATCTCCTTCTTGATTTGATTGGCTGCCTGGGCCAAGTTTGACATTAATGAACAGTGCACGGCAGACGTCTTCCATAGGTAAACAATAGTTTTGTTGTATTCGGTGTGATCGTACCTCAAAATCATACAGTATAATAAAAAAAGTACTTGGGTAAATGTACCTAGTTACTTTCCAGCACTGCAGCTGACCTTCAATTAATGAACTACTTGATGATCTTGATCACATGTATTTGATAAAGTTCTATCGAGCCCAATCTCCCGTTGTGCAACTACTGGCTAATCCATCAAAGAGAGCAGCAGCCGGTGTAATTCGAAAGCAGCCGCCCAGCAAATGATAAACACCCCATGTTATGAACAAGACTACTCTTGCTTCCCCCCCAAATGATCCAGTAGTAATTGCACATTGTTACTTCACTTCTGCTGCTTGACTTCAGGGAGTAAGGATCGTAGTGAAATCAACATCTGCCACAGATTTCGCAATGAACACTGACCAACACACGGGTGAGACAACAAAACAATTATGCAACTACACAAGTATTCCTTATTTCATCGGCTCCAAAGTCGCCAGTCAGGATTTAGTGTTGGGTTTACCCAATGCTGATTGGAAAATAAGTAGGTGTACTCTATAAACCCTGCAGAGCACCCCTGGCAGCAGCCTGTAGAGCTGTTTGGGCTGTTCCATGACTGCAAAATCAATTATGTGATACTAGAGAGCAAAGACTTCCTCAACATATTGACCTCTGGGACAAACTCCAACAAGGTTTGCTCTATTTTACTGTACAAACACCATCCAACACAGCTGTAACTTACAGGGTTTTTTGCAGGGTTGGGGCACCCTCGTACAGTAGCCAGAGGCCATCCTGGGAGCTAATGTGAATGTCACATTTCCAAGTGTTGGCTGGTATGTCTTTGGTTTAATCCCCACTGCCATTTGTACAAATGGTCTTCACTTCTGAGCTGCACAGAACACACATGCAGTCCTCGGAGAAGCCTGTTATCCAGCTCTAATCCAAACTAATTCCTCTGGCATATAAAGTCGTGAAGTGCTGAGAAACAGGAAGAGACGATAAGAAGTTGCTGAAAGGTTTAGAGTGGAGTCAGACTGGGGGAAGAGGAAGAAAACACAGCCCGCAGGAACACTTTAGGAACAAAAAGGTGGAAGATATAAAGCCTCAGCTGTTTCAGAGAATACAACCCTGGTGGTGGATTCACAGCGGAGGTCTCTTCACCAGACACTCCACCACAAACCTTTCGTAATGCGGTCAACACTACATGATGCTGCTTTCCAGTGCCTTCAGGGGAGACTCGCTGCTGAAAAGTAATTATTACTTTGTGTGCCTTTGGTTTTATTCTCAAAGGAAATAAGAGGTTGAACTCTGAAGAGATTGACATTTAAACTGTGACCCGACCATCGCGTCTGTCATCTGTCCTTTGAAACAAAACTCCAAACTCTTCACACACAGCGCGGTAAAGTTTTCAGCCATGTTAGTGGGATGGTTGTCAGTTGGTTGTTGGTTCACAACTGAAAAACATCCCAACTACTGTTGGGTGGATTGCCATCACATTTCCTGGATGAATCGTAATAACTTTGGTGGTCCTCTCATGTTTTATCAGGAAGAAATTCAGTTTTGTCCAACACTTTATACTTACATGAACCCAAGTTCTGTTTTCCAAGTGGGTCCAGTGTTGAGTGAGAGTGCTGCAGCCAGCACCCACGAAATTGGCTGCAACGTGTAATCCTTCTGGGCAACTGCATGCTGACAATGTACGTTCACCAAGTTCTCAGTTTTGGTACTGACCCGTCAAACAAAACACTTACTCTTCAACAAAAATCGACTTTTTTAACCAAAGACATTTGTTATATTGCTCCATGCAAAACCACCGGACTCCGTTGACAATGACAGTTATGTTACCTCAGCGAACGCAGGAATCACTGGTTAACCACCGCCACGATCACTTAGTTTGTTCATTGTCTAACTTTGGCGCTTTATTTGGTGCAATACCAAAGTTTTCATTTAATGACCACATTGCATCAACTAAAGGGATAAACCAGTTGGCATTGAGCATACTGAGAGAAATACGACTAGAAGTTATGATAATGTTGCTCTGTCTGCTTGTTTTAACTTCTTAAATCACAACAACATTGATAATCAGATACTCTCCTTTTGAAAAAAGGCTGTATGGATTATGAACATTAGGTGATCTGTCAATACTCGATGAAAACAAACATCTGTGAAACATTTCTGTCTTTTTGGGGCAACATGCGTTCATGCTGTTTTATAATATCGTACAAGATGATAATAAATCCCATGACAAAATATTAATTATGCAACAAATGAAAGACATTCCAGGCACATACACATTCATGGCTGCTGTCCATAATTGAGTGTTGATGATGTTGATTCCTACAGCTAAGCGATATAAACTGGCCTCAGTGTGACTCAGAACTTTAAAGTGTCTCTTGCACACGTGTGTTGAATCATTTCAAATCTTTTTGCCAGAAATTGCCACCAATAATAATTTCTCCATGTCCATGTGTGTCCCTGCTGGTGCAGAAATCATGTTAGTCTGCGGTAAGTGAAGTTTAGCTTCACTCCCTGCATGGACATGATAAATGTCTCCTCGTCTTCCATTTGTCTCTATGAAAAATGTTTTTGGGAGGTTTCTTAACCTCAGTCGAGGGTCCACAGACAGCTTCCGTGATTTGTGGCTTGACCTCTGAGGTGTTTCTCGCTCATTTGTTATGAATTAATAGAGAAAAAGTGACAGTTAATTAAACCACAGAGAAGATGCAGAGGTTCTTTATCTGCAGGTTTTTCATGTTTGTCATCGAAGCCAAAGACAATTTCAACATCTTAAAACTGAACTCAACCGACTGGTTTCATCTTTACAAAGTCGATAAGTTTCTGAATTTCTGCTGATTGGCGAATTAATTTAACTGACAAATTGTTGTGTGCCTCTGTTTGGCCCTCCGATAACTTAAACAGGGATAAAATTAACTGTGCGGCTCTACTAGACTTTTCACAAGTTATCGTACGAAATCAAATTCAGGTGGTAAAATGAGACATTCACGGGGTTGTTACACTCACTTCTTTCTTCTTCTTTCAAAGAGTCTTAGTTTAGATTTTCCTATTTTAGGTTGGAGAAAGACGGGAAAAATGACGCCACCATCAAGACTCAAAAAGTAGTTTTTGTTTTACTACATGAAAATACATTTTCCAGCATTCCAGCAGAGCTGGGAAGCTGTAGGAAATAACAGAATAACAACTTTAGAGTCAGTCCTGTTAAAGTGACTCTTTGTCAAACCTGTGACTTACTTTGGATTTTTCATCCCCACGTCTCCGTTCAGAGTCTCTGCTCTCTGTTTGACTTCATGACTTCTCTCCGGCGCTGCTCGGTGCCCCACAGCTGTGGAAAATGAAGATAACGAGCTTCATTTGTCAGCACAGGTTGAAACAGCAGTAGCCGACAGTGATGGAGAGTTTGGAAGTTGCCGTGCCGAGTGAATAAACCGGATCAGTCTGAGGTCAGAGCGAACTGTGGCGCACTACAGGTGTAAAGAGAAAAACACAACACGGAGCAACGGTGTTTGTCAGAGCGCACTTCTACATAAGATCAGGATTTTATTCTTAATTTTACAGCAGACACACAGCTGATTTTATTTGTACAAAGGGGGTCCATTTGAACCATCTGGGCATGGAGGTCTTGAGAACTGGTTCTCAATTAAACCAGTTCCAGACTTTCCAGAACTTTGTTCTTTTTTAAAAAAGAATAAATCAGCTCATATTCTTCATTTTTCTTCATCGTAAAATTTCCATGAAAAGACTAAAACCAGCAGTGAATATCTTCTAACAAGTGTGTGTGTGTGTGTGTGTGTGTGTGTGTGTGTGTGATTTATCTTCATCCTCTGTGCCATAGAGCTCATTTGTTGTCCAAAAACTATTAAAATCACATCAGTGAGCCACACTTGTTATTCCTTCATCACCTTGAACACACACACTGTAGTTTATTTTGACTCAGTCCCACACACACACACACACACACACACACACACACACACACACCCATCATGCTGCTACAAATGTTGATTCATCCACCTCTGAAAATAGTCCTCGGACAAATGCAACATTTCCTCAGCTGTCTTCAGGAATTAATGACACATTTTAAACATGAAACTTTATATTTGTGAGATGTTTTTAAAACTTTATGTCTTCAGTAAGATTTAGACTAAGAAACGAGGTTGAAACATGTCGTTGGCGCTCAGTGTCCTTCCAAGACACACCTGCAACAGTCGTGCTGCTTAATCAGCATATTGATATGCTACACCTGTCAGGTGGGTGGATTATTTTGTGCTCACTAATTCAGATCGTACCAACTTTTTGAACCAAATTCAAGAGAAATAAATATTTTAGGTGAGATCTTTTACTTCAGCTTAGTTAACTTAACTCCTCCTGGAGGTTTTCGATCTGTTCCCAGGCCACACGATGTCTATAGTCCCTCCAGCGAGTTCTGGGTCTGCCCCAGGGGTCTCCTGCCAATTGGACGTGCCCGGATCATCTACAGAGGAAGCCAGCTAAGAGACTTATAATCAGAGGCCAGAACCACCTCAGCTCTGACGGAGCAGCAGCTCTACGCCGAGGTCTCGTCGGATGTCCGAGCTCCAAACCTTATTTCTAGGAATTGGAGCTCCTCGCCCGGACTAGTAAAACCGAGAAGCCTGACCTGGAAGGGAAGCTTGCCAGCGAGCGTGTGGTTGCCGGGCCTTGGTCCATGGCAGCGCATGAAGAAGCAGCATGGAGCCACCACGCTGTGGGCCCCACCACCCACAGGGCGAGGCATGGGGTTGAGTACTTTGCTCGCCAGGTGGAAGGCGAGGGCGAGGGCAGGTACCAAAGCGTGCTGTTCCCTGGCATCATAGACTGGGTCCCACCAAAAACAAAACCATTATTGTGAGTGAGCATATTCAGCTTCTTGGCTTGTCTAAATATGGACCACATATCTGAAACAGTACATTTTTGTGTGAAGCTGAAAATCCAACATGTCTCAACAGCTGTCAGTTACATAACGTCGTCAAACTGTCACGTTTGTGTGACAGAAAGCAGTCTGAACTTGAAACTTTGGGATTTTCTTCCATTATCCTGCAGCAGCTCAGCGATGTTTGTGTCAGAGCGTCTGTTTGGCAGCTTCGCTCTCAGAGCCACAGACCAGTGACGCATTTAAATTTTCATCCTGACAACCGGGAGAAACATTTATCCATTAAGGGAAACGGAGAGTAGTTTGACAATTTCATCACTGATCAACAATTTCTGCTTACGTAATAACTCGCCGGTCCAAGATACAAAGGGGTCCGAGTAGTTTATGTGTAGTAAAGGAGGGGGGGGAGTTTTCTCTGTGTAACCCCGTCCATGGAGACACTCACTTCTTTCCCTGCTGGTTATAACGTGCATGTTTTTAACCTTCAGTGCTCTCCAGACGGGAATCACTGGCACTCCGTCGCTGGGTTAAATGTTGTTCGCTCTGACTGATGACCTCTTTTTCTGGAGATATTGTCTTTCCAGACGCGGTCGCCCCGAGGTGAAATGTGGTAGTGGAAAAATCCTCCTCCTCCTCCTCCTCCTCCTCCTCCTCCTCCTCCTCATCCACCTCACCTCATCTGTTCTGCTGCTGCTGCCTGTCGGAGCAGCGAGGAGGCAGAGGGACTGATGGAAAATGATATCACCGTGGACCACTACCCATCAGCCCCTCCAACACCACCACCGACACACACCGACAACCCCCGCTGCCTCTCTCTGAGGTCCTGTAGAGAGCTCTGCTGACCCCTGATGGCAGCCGAAGGAACAAGAAAATATGAAATAGTGTTGGAAACTGTGTTCCTGCCCTCGGAAAAACACATTTTGTCAGGTTGTCACAGTTTTATTGCCATCTCATGGCACACACTGCATCATTTCCTGCTCCTTTTCTGTATGAAACACTGAAGAATGTTGGAAAAACAATGAATATGTCATGTTGTATCGAACTGAGGAGTATCTCTCTTAAAATAGTGACAGTAGCTCATGTGAGATGATTAATAACAACTATAGAGTAAGTAATTTATGTTTAAGAGGAGGCGACTTTAGGGAGGGAGTTTCCACACACTGGATTAACGCTCCCAACACATTGTTCACCTGGCAAACAGACAACGTGACAAAGGACACTGTGTGTGTGTGTGTGTGTGATGGCACAAAACCAATTAATGCTAACGAGTAATCAAAACAACACAACTCAGAAGAGACACATTCAAAAGAAACTTTCCATACCAACCTCCGGATAATTTATCGAAAAAACGTTTCAGAAAACCCAAAAATGATTCATGAAAAACATCTGAGAGTACGACCCTGTACAATGAATCAGAAACTTGATAAAAAGAAGAAAAATCGTCCCATAAATAAAATGTAACGAAGCGTGACTGGATGAGGAGCTTTATCCAAATAGTTAAGAACACTTAAAAACATCCCACGTCTTGCAGAATGAATCAAACACCTCAAGAACAGAAGTCATCTTTCTTAACCGTCTACCTTTAAAGGCTTAAAACAACAGACAGTTTAGATAAATGGATTAGGAAGAACTTGTTTTCATTCAGTGTTTCTCCCCCGTGCCTCGATTTAGATTTAAAAAATGCTCATTAGATTCATTACGGTCATTTGTATGTTCAAGAAGGGTTAGATCTGGGACGACTGGACTTGGTTGTAGATCCATGAAGATGTTTCACCTCTCATCCAAGAAGCCTCTTCAGTTCTGGCCGACTGGTGTGGAGGTCTGAGTATTCAGCTCAGGCTGGATCGTAGTAGTTTGTTGTGTCACCTGAATTCTGGTGTGGACGACGGTTGTTGGAGTCATGTGAGGCCAAGTGTAGATCGCTGTTCAGTTGGTTGGACTGAAAGGACAGCAGTGTAGGTGTGGGATGAATGGTGCCTGAGGCCTCCTCCTCTGTTGAGGTCTTCACGGAAATGGTCTATGGAAATGGAAAATAGTCTACAACCAACAAGGTCCAGTTGCCCCAGATTTAACCCTTTAACCTGGATGACTGAGAACCTTCTCAGACTTGGTTCAGCATGGTGCAACACAATCAATCCCTTGGAGACTGTCGCAATGCTCTGTCCTGACAATTGTGCTGCTAAAGCATAAAGCTGGTGGTTTGTGGGTTGGGTAGTTTAATAATGGATATTTTTGTGGGTTGACCGGCGCAGATTGGCTCTTTTACCAGCTCTTAAAAACCCTGATGCGTGCATCACTATACCTCCATTATCTGACTTATTGCAAGAAAACTACATGCAGAATTTTTTGAATGTCTGACAACAAACCACAAACGTTTTGGTCCCGTCTCATCAATGAAATATGAATATAAAACCATATTCCGTCATGGTTTTCAGTTATCAAATATCTATTTTTCACTTGTCATCTCGTCTATCACGGAAAAAGGGTTGTTGATGGATCTTTCGTTCAGAATACCACAGCGTGGCATTGGCAGGATTTGCAGCCCTTCCTTAGAAGAAGGTAAGTGTTGGCTGTTGGTTGTGGATCTGATGCCATGCAGTTAAAAACAAAAAGCCTGCAGGGAGAATATAAAGGCAGCATGACGAGGATTTCAGATGTTGCACAATTGCTTCCAAGGTTTTATAGTTGATAGGATCAAATTGTGTCATGCAAATTGAATTGGTTTTGGGGTGGATGCAGTGCAGATCCGGTATCTGATGTGAAGGAACTGACACCTTGTCAGATTTTCTCTCATTTTGTCAGCGAAGGAGGCAAATTCAGTGCATGACTTAGTGGAAAGTCTCTCTTTATAGATGTCATAATGAACCTGGAGATTTGTTTTTCCACCACCTGCGTTCAGCTGTTTGACACTCTTCTTTTTTTAGTCTTTACCATCATGGCTTCTCTCCATGGTGCTTTTTTTTTTCTTACCAGACGCCACCTTTTCCTTCTAGAGCTGAAATCCTCTACAAGATCATAGATTGAGACCAAAGAAAAGGCAGCTGTCAACACGAATGTTTAAATCTCCAACCATCAGTCAGAGTCTATGCAGATGATTGACAGCAGTTCAGCAAAGTTGGCACAGTGTTTATGTGGCCTGCAGATGTTTGATAATGCAGCTGTACACGAGGAATTCAACTCGAGAGCAACAAATTCAAAATACATTTTCCGTGACATCTGTTTGCATTGGAAAGAATCAAACAAAATGGAAACCTGCTTTTTCTTATGCACTCATAAAGCTGCAGTTGGCTCAATAAGAAAGTTTTCGGTTATAAACCAACAGAGACGTATTTTTCTGAACTATCAGTGTTTGCATGTGGACAAGGTATGTCCAATAAATGTTGACGGTGATGGATGACTTGTCTGCAGCAAGCTGATGGAGATCAACGTCCGCCTGGAGGCAAAACAAATCTGATGAGGCGTCAGAGAGAAAACTCGTGCTGAGGTTAAATCATAGAGATGTTCTCGAAAACTGTTTGGACTTCAACACAACATCAAAATCTCTTAGAGGCTACCAAACTGGACCTTACATGCAGGTTTTCCCGTCAGGTTCAGACCAGGAGAAGAAATAAGCGAACAGTTTGTTGCCTAAGCTGGATGCATGGGTGTCAACGGGACCTTTCACCTTTTTAGTTTACCTGACGCTTCCACCTGCAGGAGTTGGTGTGACCTTCAGAGTTTAAAAATACACCTGTGACCTTTGACCCGGACAACAACCTGAGGCGGATTTCCACCTGGGAATGCAGACCATCAAAAACAGGTTTTCCTCAGGTGAAGGTAACATTATCTTCATTTTTTAAAAGTGTGCAGTAATTTGAACATTAATGGGTTCTGCAGACTAACGAGGGAGGATTTGTGAACAACATCAGAAGAAATTGAAAATATAATTAGACACGAAGAACAACATGAGGTGGTTCTTCTGATGTTTGGCCTCAGGTGTGCTGCTCTTTGTTCTGACTCTGTTTTCAAATTAAAATGACAGTCAGATGACAGATACGTAGATTAAACGTAAAATCAACAAAATAAAAGCAGTGATGTAGTGATGGCAACATCTGTGAGGACTTTTGAATCTAATGTCAAGCCTGATTTCCGTCAACTTATTATTTTTAGAGCAGAGATAACAAACAACTCAAACTATCGTTTGGGGGGCCGTGTTCCTCGTACGTCACTCAGCTAATCCAAGACAAAGCGAAGTGTTTCATCTTTGTTATCCAACACAAATGTACGATTGATTAGACGAAACCCTGATTCATTTATTCTGGATGATTGCGCACACCTTTCCTGACTGAAAAGCCACAAGAGGAAACCACGATCATCGATCATCGAAAGAAAGAGTCCAATGCTTCACTACAACGAGGAGTTGAAAGGCTTAATTAAAGCAATATGACGAAGGGCGTCCAAAACAAGAGAACAAGGCTGGCAGAGAAGTGCAGAAAAAATAAATGTGCAAGTCATTTGTAAACATAATTTATGTATTTTAGTGCTCATAGTGTCATAACGCTGGCATTAAAAGGAACGGAGGTGGTGTCAAGGCTGCAGGAAGAGGACACAGAGCAGACTGATGGTGATATAAAAGTTAAAATGGCAAAACAAAGAAACAGAAAGTGTCAGAGGATCCACAGGTGAACATGGACAGGGCAGGTAGAAGAGGTGAACTGAGGAAAAGGAGCTGGTTTATTGACATATTTTATGGAGGAAATGTTTTCTGGTTTTCCCTCTGATGTCCTCCGGCTGCTCCGCCTCAACTCTCTGTGATTTACAGAGTTTATGATGGACAGTGAAGTAACCTGCTGACAGCTGTAGCTGCTGTTAGCTCATGTTAGCTCAGTCTGTTAGCTGCTGTTAGCTGCTGTTAGCTCAGTCTGTTAGCTGCTGTTAGCTCATGTTAGCGCAGTTTGTTAGCTGCTGTTAGCTCACATTAGCTCAGTTTGTTAGCTGCTGTCAACTCAGTTAGCTCAATTTTTCAGTTTCCTGATGGACTGTGAAGTAAACTGCTAACAGCTGTAGCTGCTGTTAGCTCAGTTCGTCAAGCTGTAGCTGCTGTTAGCTCAGTTCGTCAGCTTGGCGGTGAGCTCACACGAACTGAGTGTTTGTACCAACAGGCGTTATGGACGACCAGGAAGAAGAAGAGGAGGTAACCAGGCTCAGCAGCTTCTATGGACATGATGGCAGAGGAGCAGAGAGTGAAGAGGACGCTGACGGAGGAAGCTAAGAAAAGAAAAGGAGAGAGTGAGCGAGCAAGAAGCCGCCGGACAAGAGTAAATGTGGCAAAAGAAAAAACAGAAATATAAATACTACGCAGACGAAGCCACCGTTTCGATTCCAGGCGGCGACCTTTTCGACGCCTCTCTCTTCCTGTTTCCTGTTTCAAATGAAGGGAAATAAAATGGACCGAAAACTATTTTAGGGAAGAAGAAAAATAACCTCCCCACGCCTGACGTCAGTGGGAAACGTACACAGAGGAAAATTTGGATGTTCCATCAAACTAAAAGCAGCAGAGCTGGAACAGATAAGAGTGAAGTGTTATCTCACCTACAGGTTTCCCTCCGCCCTGCTGCGCTCTGCGCTGACGACACCGGGTCATTGCAAGGTTTTCCAACATTCTCCACATTCCTCAGTGTGTGTGTGTGTGTGTGTGTGTGTGTGTGTGTGTGTGTCCTCCTCCTCCGCCACGTTGCTGAATCTGTGTATCACAAAACCACAAACCAAAAGGTTTAAAAACACTGGAAGTCTCTTACTTTTTATTAATATTAACCTTCATACGAACATCCTGGTAGTCGGATGAACCACCATGATATGAACCACCACCTCCTCAGGTGAAGGCTCTGTGTGAACATCTCGACCCTCTGAGAGCAGCTACTGTTGTCGGCGTCTCCTGAGGTCACCGGGGTTGCAGGTGAGTGACTTAAAGGGAATTTCAACCTGCTGTGTTTCCCATAAATGTTTCTATTCTGGCTGCATGTACGGTGACAAACCCACTGCGAAGATTCAGAGGAACCGTGATTCATATCAAAGGCCTGTCTGAGTCAGTGAAGTGAACTGCTGCCAACTGTAGCTGCTGTTAGCTCAGTTTGTTGAGAGCACCGGGGGAGTGTTAGTGTCTGAACCACCTTTGGAAGAAGAAGAGTAATCAGAACAAATACTCGAGTACAGCTGAACATGGTTACCACAGTGGCACTGCACTCTGAAACAAATCACTGATTACTGGTTTTGAGCAGATCAGACGTGTAAACGCATCCAAGATGCCTTCAAAGAAATCATGACTGACTCATTGTTGACAGATGTGTTAATGCATCAATCTCTCCAAGACACATACGTAATCTTTACTCCTCCCGTAATGTAACTACATCTGTGGAAATAATCACTCACTGTCTGATCGCGGTAACACACTCGTCTGTCTCCTCCGTGCTTGTGATCAGCCGTCGTTCTGTCTCATTAAGGCAACGAGCACAAACACTTCGATCAAATACAACAGTTAGAAAACAGCTACAGGTACAAAACCACCTCCTCTGGACTGAAGCAGGGTCAGCGCCGATTTACATGTAACCCTGGAAAACTACGATGGATTGCAATCAGATTTATGATCCGACTAACAGAGACGCAGATTTGTGGCTAAGCGTAAATGAAAGTGAAATCTCATCTGGATTTTATCCGGATACGAGACACTTGACAAATATAACGAGGCTTCAGAAAGTCTGCATAAAGTCTGACATAAGGTCCAAAATATTTGAGGCAATGGTTTAAATATCAGGTTCTGACACCCTCTCCAGACGTTCCTCTTGTCCTGAACCATCCCTTTGTTATTCTGCTATAGGCTGATATAAACTCACTCACGTCCCATCAATGCATGTAACTAATTCAGCTTCTTCCCTGGAGTCTTACTGGTTTCTTGTGGATCTTGGCTTCACTGAATTTGGGATTGTGGTTGTATCTAAACCACCTCGGTATTGTTGACACAACATCGTTGGTTTCGAAGGTTGTGTTTGGTCCTGGGTCCCACTGGGTTCACGGAAAGGTAGCGGTTGACACCAGCTAGTTCATCACTACAAACGTTGTTCATGTGAAAATTTGAATTAGAGCAGCTTCATTGGCTTTTGAATGAGTCACACATTGTACCACAATGCCATATATTTTTATTTAGCCTCTTTGCATCTGGCAAAACATTCAGACTGATGCCAGCTTCTTTGGTTGCCACATCATGCATCATGGGTATCGGGGTCATGCAGTACAGATGCATTTTGTTTGTTGTTTGTTTTACATTCATTCACAATAATATATTCCAGATTTTCTTCTGTCGTTGCCTTCTAGGAGCTGCTGATCCCTTTCTGTTTCTATGAGAGTTTTGATGTCCCTTTATTTTGGCTTCGCAGAGTTTGGGATTGTGGTTGTTGTATGTCCAGCTGTGGTCCTGATGGCGCCTGCTACACATACTATTTATGTTATCATCATGAGTTTTACACCACCCTCTTCTTTAAACCTGTCTCTGCAGATGTCCGTCCACCATGACCCGGGTTCTGCTCGAGGTTTCTGCCTCTTCTTCTTCCTTTGCTCATGGTGGGAACTGTTGGGTCTCTGTAAGAAGTACAGTCAGGACCTGCTTTACATGGAAAGTGTCGCGAGATAACGTTATGATTTCCAACAGTTCTTCATGAAAATGATTCACAGTTACATTGTGGCTGGTTGGTTTACCACCTTAACTTCCTGAAGGAAACCTCGACAGCTTCAGTTAAAACTGATTAAATAAACAAACTTTTCACACCACTGAGATTTGTAGTTGTATCATTGCAGCATGTTTTGAACCGAGCTTCACAATAACCACTGCGGTTTTCTCAATAAAACAAAGTCGGGATTATTGTTAATTAAGGCTTAATTTCCCAGGATGGATCTGCTTTCTGCTGTCTTGGATGTCACCGCTCGCAGACCACACATATTTCAACATGAAGCACTACGGCTCATAAATGACAAAAACATTCCTGCGGGACCTTCAGCGCTCAAACTATCCGAGTCAACGACTGGAGGGCAGAATTCCTTCAGAGACTCTGAACTGAACAAAGACACGAACTCCAGACTCTGGACTGCTTCACATCCTTCTTCATGCGCTGCAAGAATCAGATCGTAAAGCTCCTGTGAAGTCAAAATCATGGTTTGTTCATATACGCCTTTTCTTTTTAATGACGCCAACAGAGTGAAGTTTTTCTGAGGAGCCAGGCGTCACCGATCACTGCACAAAATCCCAACTTTGTAAATTTATCCCTGATTTTTCTGAAACTGTATCAGGTGTACTGCGTTTGTTACTCTTAGTACAGCTGGACCAGGAATGGGAATACACTAGCAAGATCTTTCATGGAGTTTCATGGAGTTGGAAAGACAGCTGCACCTAACTGCTAACATTTACTGCCGTTAGCTCAGTTAGCCATGCAGCTCGCTGACTCAGAAGTGCCAGGAGTCAAATCTGGAAAAAGAAACCACCTCTGTGCTGCATTTCCGGCTTGTCTCTGGTCCCAGTCCAGCTGTGTTAACTGGAAGAAACCTATCAGTCCAGGAAGCGTCTGGCAGTAAGACTGCTACTGCTGCATGAGGGCGGGAGACGTAAATATGTGGAAGTGAAGAGCTCTGCACTGACATCTAAGCTGTTTCTGACAATGATGAAATGATGCAATATTAATTACTGTCAACAGATGAAGTCATCATGGCATGAACGGGCTTTAAGTGGCTCAACAAACTGTTTCTGAAACCTCCTCCCACCGAACCTTTCAAACATTGAAATCAGGCGTCTTGTATCTGGTAACTATCTAAGTTTGTGTCGACCGAGCTGCAACCGTGACTGTGAAGCCAAAAATCACGTTATGCAGGATTAACAGCGCTGCATCTCTGAAGTATGAAATTCAACAAAAAGCCAGCATGACCGTAAATAAAAAAGTGTCTTGGATGTTAATTCAAGACTGAAACACTTGAGGAAGACGTTAACACTTTATTTTACTGCTCTGTAATTTTCTGGTACTTTTCATGGAAAGATCTCTGTAACGGGAACAGAACTCTTCAGGTATTCAGGTTTAAGGTAGTCGTGTTGAGTTTATAAGCAGTCGCTTGAATTTCAGAGGAAAAACATTTAAAATCTTAACAACTGGAAAAACTCATAAAGATCCATTTTAAACCCAGAGAAATATTCTTCCTTAATTGGAAACTTTACTATCCGTGCTGTATGTTGATTTTATGTTTGCCCATGGACAGATTTCACATGTTTGGATGTTCAGCTACGAAATCATCCAAACTGTTTCCAGGAAACTTCCTCCTGGATTTACAGATACACATCAGCGCCTCTAGGAACTCTTTAACATTTCGCAGCATAACTCAGCAGCCAGGACACTCGACTATTTGTCTTGGACAGATAAGAGACCGAATACATTAGTCACATCTTCCCGGTTCTGTTACGACTTCTCTTTGGCGAACTGACAGCTGCATTTTTTTAACTTCAGGGTTTGAACTGAACTTTGAAGCCCTGAAGTCACAAAGCCATAAAATCAGCAGAAACATGACAAATATGTTGAAACAAGGGTGATGTTTGCCGCTCGTCCCCGTCATGGCATCTGTCCCAGAACCCATCTGAAGGTCACAAATCAAAGTTTGTTTTATGGCAGTTCAAGAAATAAATAAAAATTAAATCTAATGCCAGCGTAACATTTCAGGTACACATCAAAATATATCATCTGTACATGATGCCAGAGCCTGAATGTGTGTGTGTGTGTGATTCACAGACTGGAAAGTCATTACAGCAGCTCAGAAAACACTCGCTCGGGATTCACGGATAAATCTACCGCTGAGGATTAAGAAAAAAACCAAAAACAACTAAAGTTAATCCAGCTACCAGAAATTTATGAGTCGTTTTCCCGAGGAGATATCTGACTCTACAGATAGTGAGGAGGCCTCAGACCACCTGCCAGTTCAGACATTCCTGCTCTGACGCTGCCGTCCAGAGACTCTACACATGACTGTGCAGGCCGGCTCAGGCCGGACGATGAGCAACGAGTTTCCCTGCTCAAATTAATCCGTGTTACAGGCAGTGAATGACATCATTGAACCCCTGAGCCAAGACTCAGGAAGCCCCGGGATTCATCACGTATCTTATGTCAGTACTATTTTTAAGGAACACTCCACCATGTTGTAAAACACCTCGCTCACAAACCATGTTTTCTTTTAAAGTCCCATCTGTCCTCTGTCCTCCAGTGTCTGTCCAACACTGACACAAAGTGTTCTTCATGGTGTTTTAGAGTTTGTCATTTCCTGATAAACCATGAAAAGTTGTTGATGATAACTGAACTGACTCAGGATGCCAAGAGCCAAACCCGGCAAGAAAACCACCTCGGTATTGTTGACAGAACGTTGCTGGTTTGAGGTTGTGTTTGGGTTCACGGAAAGGTAGCGGTTGACACCAGCTAGTTCATCACTACAAACGTTGTTCATGTGAAAATTTGAATTAGAGCAGCTTCATTGGCTTTTGAATGAGTCACAGATTTTTACCACAATGCCATATATTTTTATTTAGCCTCTTTGCGTCTCCTTCCTATGGTGGCAAAACATTCAAACTGATGCCAGCTTCTTTGGTTGCCACATCATGCATCATGGGTATCGGGGTCATGCAGTACAGATGCATTTTGTTTGTTGTTTGTTTTATAAATTCACTGAGAGCTTCATTCATTCACAATAATATATTCCAGATTTTCTTCTGTCGTTGCCTTTTAGGAGCTGCTAATCCCTTTCTGTTTCTAT
This sequence comes from Larimichthys crocea, assembly GCF_000972845.2. Taxonomy (NCBI): domain Eukaryota; kingdom Metazoa; phylum Chordata; class Actinopteri; family Sciaenidae; genus Larimichthys; species Larimichthys crocea. The sequence goes on along the minus strand of NC_040016.1, from coordinate 22,067,625 downwards.
GAGAGTTTTAACGTCCCTTGATGCTTTTTAAAAAAAGCGTCTTTTGATCGTCTTTTTCCACCAAGTCATAGATTCTGGAGGGAAAACAGTTCATGTTTGTAATTTGTAGCTTGAAAAGGGCAGATTGAGAAGAAAGACTGGACAGAAATCAGTCGCCATCCATCGCTGACCTTCATACCAGGAAGAAGTCTCTGTTAACTAAGCTTTCCCAGCAACAACTTTATTGCCTGAAAGAGAAATGTGCAACTGAACAAAATGCAGATGCGATAAAGATCCGAGGGAACGTGTTAGCCATAACCTTTGTAGCTCGCTCGCTTAACTTCTCCAGCTACCCTGCAAGCAGTGAGCCTATTGTCCTGTTAGCCACCTATAGCCACGCTACACATGCAGGTAGAGTACAAGATGATGTCATTGTTACCTTCCAGTGAACAAACACAACCTCCAAAACCAACAGTGACGGGGAATGCATGAGTCTGTAAATCACCTCAGAAGTGTAACGTGACTCCCTTTTGGTCTCAGAGGCTTTTCTACCTGAAGATACTGAAAGCAGGACTTTGTGTCAGTGTTGGACAGACACTGGAGGACAGAGGACAGATGTGACACAAACACTGAAACATAAATCTGACTGTTTGGGTTCAGTCTCATCGACTCTGTTTCCAGCTGCAGCTGCAGCTGTTTACGGCAAACAAGCTCTGATAAACCCCCGACACTGACATCGAGCAGCTGCCTCAAAGATTCCAACATGTTTATGCCGCTTTCTTTGTCTGACAATGAAAGTTGACTTTTAATTGTTGTGTCATTGGGCAAATTATTTAATCCTGATGTGAAAACTAGTATTTTTTATATTATGATATATAATTCTTCCCATATGTGGATTCTTGGGATCTATTTGTAATGAATGAAGGGTGGTGCTCTGAAACGTCCCATGAAAAATGTTTGGAAATCGACATTTTCACTTCACATTTGGGAAATATATACTCACAGACCATATGATATGTCACAGAATAATTCAATCATGCGCATACCCGAGTGTCTGTGGATTAAAAGCCCATCCTCTTGCAGCAGATGAGGTTTAAGCAACAGCGCGGCTGTAAATCAAGTGACTAAATAGCGACCATAGGAGTTGACAGATATCGTCTAATCCCAGAGGGCGCATGTGACTCGGCTTCAAGCAAATCTGAATCCTTAATTAGTTTTTAATGGATGAAAATCAAACCCAGAATGCTTCCTCTTCTGCTTAAGAATATGAAAACAACAGCATCTAAAGGGAGAAATGGATTCTGAGAACTTGGCTTGCTGGTTCTGTGGATAATTTAAACAGAATGCACTCTTTGGCTTAAGACATAAAATCTCCAATTAAGTAATGCAGTACAGTGATTATTTACAAGAAGTTGTTAAAAACTTGAGAAGCAGAGGTGTTTCCTACCCGTTTCTGCTTTGGTGTGATTCCTGAACAACAGAACAGGCTTATCAATCGAGGGATTAAGCGAGACAGTAAACTTAACGTGTGCATGGATTTCTGTTTTTTCAAAGCTCTTGGAAAAAAAGAACGGAGCAGAGTTTATGTGGCTGGACTGGAAAGCATTCCAACACCTCAGGCGATTGGAAAACCCCAGTGTTAATAAAAATAGCTGGCATCGAACTCGGCAGTGTTGCAGTAAGGAAAATGTTCTCTCTCTCTCTCGTGTATGTGTGAACATGCAAGATGATGTGCTGATCACAGAGGAGTGGATTTTCTGACACGTTTTGAACCGTAATGGAGATGTACGACATCATACTGGCTAATTTCAGCCTGAAGTGACCTGAATTTCCCTCTGAAGGTGCAAGCGCCCAAAAAATGTCTGCAAATACTTAAAGGTACAGTGTGTAAGATTTAGTGTCGGCTAATGGTGAGATTGGAGATTGCAATCAACTCAACCGCTTACCGCTCCCATTGCCTTCATGTGCCAAAAGAGGTCATCGTCACAATGACATGAGTAACTTGTTGGGGCTCTTAGATACTGTACATATATCACTGAAAACATAGTTAGGCATGTTATTTCTGCTAATAGATCACCCTAAAAGTTACACACTGAACCTGAAGTGAACAGAAGTCCTATAATAAGATGAACAGAACACTGCAGAAATCATGAATGCAGACCCAGGAATCATCTTAATAACAGCCACCTGTGTTGTTCATACTAATTCTACTAATAGCACCGAGTCCTAAATGATTGTTGACAGCATCACACATGTAGAGCTGCACATGAGTATAAAAGCACATCTGAACTTTGAAGAGAAATCGTCCAAACTGATTTTGAAATCGGGTTGCATCACACACGCTAATGTCAAACAAATAGGATATTATTAAGATTATAGTGCCAGGGGGTGAAATTCACCACCTCGCGTGATCTTGCATGATCTCATGGGGAAGCAGATATAAACGAAATGGAGACCGATGTGGCGCAACAACTCGCTGTAATGATGGGAAAGAACAAAAGCACAATGGATGACAGACCGGTTGGGGAAATGTGGTGAACGCAGGTCATCAGACCTGGAGGTGAACTGTTCAGTATCTGTCAATTAGCTAACATTAGCCCCAAGGGCTTCGATGTTTCCTGGTAGACTTATCTTTCATTGTTGTGTTGAGATATTGGTCCAGATTTTTTAATTCTAAGTATTAAACTGAAATCATCACTGTAGTCCAGATGAGTCTTCAATCAGGTTAGGAGGTTTAAGACTGGATCTGTAAACTTCTCACGCTACCAGATGGTCTGGGCCGAACATAAGTACTGACCAAGGTCCCAGAGCAGGAGGAGTGAATCTGAGGTTAACTGGACTATAATTCCTGTAGTCTGGTGCATTAATGATTGCATAAACTGGGCCCAAACATTTCATATTTAGAGCCATCTGAGCTGTAGAAAACATTTCAGAATGGTTCTCTATTGAACAGCAGTGTTCTGTTTGGAGCTATCTGGGCTTGGCTGTAGGTGTTTAGAACTGTTTGACTTTAAACAAGGGTTGTTTCATTGGGTAAGCACCATGAAAAGGTTCAACGTAGAAACATATTTGCATTACAGTGAAGCCTCCAAAGTTCTACGTAGAACTATGAGCTTAGATATCTTGTGCAAAGGTTTCTGTGCAGCACTAAACGGTTGGATTTAGATGTTATAAAATACATGTATGGTTTAAAGCTACATGAGCTTAGAAGTGTACATCAACTTTGGATAAGTGATCCCCAGAATACCAAAGAAGTATCTGAGCCTGAGAGCCTTTCTCTGTTGGGGGATCATCTTCATGTTACAGTGTTTGGAGGAACTGCAGAGAACTAATCAATAACATAGCATCTGATCTATAGAAAACCTTTTTATATGGAGTAGAACCATCTAGAAGAACCTGTAGAGAACCTTTCTATGCTGAGTGTTCATGATAGTACCATGTATCTTCTGGTCTGGGAACCTTTGTACAGGGTTTGTTTTTAAGAGGTTTTCACATAGAATGGAGAATTGTTCTATTGGCTAACAACTCTTAACCACCAAAAAGGTTCTGTGTAGAAACATCTTGTCCTGGCGCTACAGAGGGAGGGGGTTTAATAACAGGGTTTGGAGAGGGAGGAGATGAGTGCCTTTGTCTTTTTTCCTCTCACAGACATTTCACATACTGTTGACGCCCCATAAAGTCAAGAATTTATGTGAAGAACGTTGAGAGAACAGATCTCTGAGGGTGACTACATCGGGCACATCCGTTTATGAAATAAGTTACCTCACCGTCAGCTTCGCTCTCAGCAGTCTGGTAATAGCCGCTGTTGATGAACCGTCACGTTGCATCAAGTCCCGTAATAGTTTAGATCTAAAGGGACAAGAATGACACTAAAATGTTGATTTATTTTACATGTGCAGCAGGTATGCTGTGTTCAGATGGTTGCCTGACTACATGACCACATTTAATCCTTCTAACAGGCAGATGCATGAGGTCACCTTTGTTGCTTGGTTGGAAGTAGAGGATTATCTCATTACTCTATCAAACTTTGCAACTTGGAGTTCTACCTTAACTAGAAAACCACCTGACATACGTTTATTGAAACCTGTGAGCTCACGCTTCAGAAATTTAACCAATCACGCTCACAGATATGCATAAAACCAACACCATTTACTTTCCGTTTAAGGTTTGACCTCCATTTGTTTTTTAATTGTGCCATTTCTTTACGCTCCCTTCCTTTGAAACCTCCAGTTTTGGTTCATTCTCCATGTGGCTTCATACCCCACCAGGAGTGTTTCAAAGGGGGGAAGTTTAGCCTGCCAGATTTGGTCACTTTTCCTTGGCTTATGTGCAGAAGCATGAGAACCATGAGTAAGTTAAATAGTTTTCCTTTTGTCTACTTTAATGATCAGAGTCTTCTCGATGCCATTTCCGTAGTCCGACTTCCACCCAACTCAACTTGCTTCATACTCCTTGCATGGCTGGTCGCGGTACCGTCATCCGGCGACCATATTCTCTACAGATGCTCCCAGTGGAAGTGCCACCAACTCCTAAGGGTTAGGGTTAACAAGCATCAAGCATCTCTTACAGATTTCAGTGAAAGTTCAGAGAGTTTGTGCTGTTTGAAAACTCGATCCTGATAATCTAACATTACTTTAAGGAAGACACACTCTACAAAGTCGAAGCAACCTTTCCTCTTGTCATGCTTCTTACATCCATGATGGAAAATTCAGAATGACCTCTTAGATATTTAGTTGTCATTGTGATGTGTTTAATGCGGCATCCTAGACGCTAGTTTCACTTTGTTCATAGTGGGACATTCAACATTTTAGGAACACCTATACTTGCCAACCCAATGCTCCTGGAGGAGACTCAAGTTTTTCTCCTGATTTATGACAAATCTTCACACCGGAGTGTGTGCGAAGTCAAAGTCGATGAAACTCACATTTTCTCAGGGTGGACCATCAAACCCCCACATTGGTTTTGAAATGCTCCCTATATTTTTTGAGGTCCCAAGGTTGACAACTATGGGAACACCCCCTGACTGTGTTTATACTGACAATTTTGAATTTAACAGTTCCTGACATATTGAAAATTAAGTTTTTTCCCACCGTGGTCGAACAATAGTTCAAATTTCATATAAAAAGTGGCAGCACTAGCATAGACTGTAATATAACTTTCCACAACACCTCCGAGCTTCTTGATTTTGTTACTTAACACCCACTGACATTGATCTCAATATGTTTCTAAGTTAATCAATACCTGACCTGAATATTAAGGCTCTGTCTGGTATCATCAGACATCACTTATGCCTTTTTAGATACATTTGTTCAGCTGTATTAATCACTGGGCTCCTTTACTGCTGCAGACAGACTCAAATTAGCTGCCTTTAGCCGCCAATGGCATGAAGATCTGCTGATGACAGGAGAGACGGCAAACCAACGAGGAGAGAGAGGTTACGCAAACCACCTAAAAACTCAGATTTGTCATCCTCTGACAGATGACAGTTTATCACGGTTTGCGTGCTTTATATCCACATTTTTTCCTCTCAGAACTCGACTTCTTCTCTTAAAATTGGCAGTTTGATCAGTGAGTCATTTGCCCTGAAAGAAAAGGTCAAGAACTTCAGAGGAGTAATTTGCACAACGGTGAGTGTTTATTTCGAAGTGAGGAAAACTATGTAACCTCATCCATCACCTCGAAACGCCGCCAGACTTTTAAAGAGTTTTATATCTCTTATTCTTAGGTAATGGTGTTTGACTCAATAACTTAAGGGATGGCGTGTTTTTTTTATTTTATTTTTTATTACATAATCAACCAACACACTCCAACTGGAAAATCTGAGGTGAATCGTGAGCTGGAACACTGGCTGGTTTTCTAACATATGTTTACATGTATAGAATATATAGTCTTCCAGAGTACTAACTGATGCATGCACAACAGTTCATTCACGGTGATGTGTCGTGTGTAACCGCTATGATCTGCAGTATACACATGCAACCACGAGTTAAGGGAAAGAAAGAAGATTTTCTGAAGCTAATCCCAGCTGATATTGGACAAGTCGCCATTTCAGCACAGAGCTAACAGATAGAAACAACCATTCACTTCAATATTATGATACTTAAGTTATAGGTTACATGTTTTTCTTGCAAAATTACAGCTTTCTTTGAAAATCTGACATTTCTTCCTCACCTCTAACACGATGTCATATGTTAAAAGTTAAATGGAGTTGACTGGAATTTAGTTCGTGCCATCAAAGTGTCAAAAATCACGTTTAATAACTCAATCAACACGTTTCTCGGAGAAAATGTTCTGTATGAGCTTTAAACAGTCTTCAGTGAGCTGAATCTTCTTCTGTCCCAATGAAAAGTTCAATTCTCTGACAGTTTTACCATCCCAGCTTCAACCTCTGCAGAAAGTGTTTCAGGTGGAGCTCAGATGTTTGAAATGAGCCATCAAGTGGAAATTCCTCAGAGAACATAACTCTGTAAAATGTGCTCCATGTGGCACCTCACCTAACGTCGTGAAGCTCTTCGGAAAATAAGCACGTCCAATTTTCTGTCTTTAACTCGGGGCGAGATTACCGTGTGTTAGGAATCCTCAAAGTGGGCAGCTGATGGATGTTTGCGGAGCCATCCAGACGTCGCAAATCATCCTAAAGCTCTCATAAATATAAGGTGAGCCTGGCTGCTCTGGCCTGCACGGATTTGTACACGTTTGAATGTAACCTCAGGACAGAGCTGAGCATGGGGCTGGAAGACTTGTTCATGTCGGCCATATGAAAGCCTGTTTGTAAAGGGAAAGTTATGTCTGTAGTACAGAGGGAGAAACACGACTTTTACTTCTCTGTCTTGTTATAAAGAGAGTTGTCTTTTTATTATGATGACAAAAACTTACAACATGATTATCTGAAGCAGCCGCAGTTCAGATCACATGAGCTTGAGCTTTCCATCCAGCCTCTGCAGGCTGAAATCCAAACTACAAAGAAAGATGGGTCCATTTAAAATCAGCATGCATGCTGAGCTAAATGAATGTTAATGTCCACCAAAGTGTTTGAACATAAACTGATGTTAGCACATTCAGTCATCTTAAATGTGATTCTCTCTCAGCCTTCATCCTCCATCAGCCACCTCCACCCGTCTAAGCTCTCACATAGCATCTGTTATAATGAACAGGCAGTGGTTGAGCGACATAGACAGAGGAATACAAAGTTATTTTCTGATTTCATAGCGGTTACGTTCAGCACAAATAAACACACGACACGATTTGACTCGATTTACATCACTCGAGCAAGTTCAAACTACTTTTACGCATCTTCCCCAACACCTGGACATTTCCTCAAACAGCTGCTCACAAGGTTTTAACAAACGTTACTCAGTTAGGAGGAAATGGGGACTATTTTCAGCGGTGGATGAATCCACATTTGGTGCTCTTTTGAGTATTTTTGGTGCCGCTGGATGGTGTATGTTATACTGAGGAGGATGTATGAGGCTTTGACACACACAGAATACTTGTTCAAGGATACATTCAGTGTTGGTTTTTGGTCTTTTTATTGGATTTGTTAGCAATAAGAAATCTGCACTTTAGGGCACGGCTGCCTTCATGACCACAAATGATCTTATCCTGACACTGCTGGATGACATGCAGCAGCACTTACACTAAATCCACCCAATAAACGTCACCGTACTCTGCTTTTCTTCAATGTCCACACATCATATATAATGAGATTTACCTGACCTGCACTTGGCTGGATGGTCGACCACGTGAACACAAGCTGAGCCATACGGCATTTTGTAGATCACTGCTGATGGACAAAAAACATGTACTGTATATATTCGGAGAGCACGGGCAGGAGGAAAATAACCCTTCCACATGTGTTTTTGAAATTAGCTTCATGGCTCCAGTGATCATGGAGCTCACTTAGCACGTCGATGACCTGATCATTTTTCATTTGGAGTAAAAGAAAAGAAAAACACAGCGGCAACAGAGTTTTTGTAGTTTCTTTTCGACGGCAGCTCTCAGATTAACAGATCCGGACAAAAGTTGAGTGTGATTGTCTCTTTAAAAACATGGAGGATGTGTCAGACAGATGGTTTGAACTGAAAACGAACAGAGCTGAACGCAGGTTCGACATGTTCACTGCCTATCGACATCACTGCGTTAGCTGGTTTTCTCTTTCTCGGAGCCGGGATCACTGCCAAAGGATCTTTACGTCTCCTCCACTACCGTCAGCACAGTTCGAAATTTTACTCCTTCAATGTTCGGAATCTGTTTCCTAGTAGACAAGTATTTAACATTTCAACCATGTCGCCAGAGGCTAGCGGCATGCAGGGATGGGAATGTCGACCTAGTTGGTCAGTCCAGACTGAAACAACAACCTGATGGATTGCTGTGAAATCTCGTAGACATTTCTGGCCCTCGGAGGATGAATCCCACCAACTTTGATGGTCCACCGACCATTTCTGTAGCACAACCAGCGCCTTTACTTACCATCCACCACATGGATTTTGGTACAGATATTCATGTTCCCCACAGGCGGTTGGTTTATGACCAAATACTTGCAACTATTGGCATTCCATTAAGACTCAGCTGTGGTTACTTTGTTTTTTATTGAGGATTGGCAGATGTAAGCATACTCAAACCTTTATTAACAAGTTAAACTGAAATGGTGAACATGTTAATCATTACACCTGTTGGCATGCCGATGTTAACGTACATACATGATCTTTGGTCTTTTCATCACATTTGTTAGCAATATCGTCTTACACTAAATCTAACTAACTGAGTTGACAGCCTCACAGAGCCACGAGTTTGGGTGTAAGAGTTTTAAGGTGCCAGTAGCTTCCGTCAGAAACTGTTTGTCCAGTGATCAAATAGCAAACATGGAACCTATGAGCTACCGTCTGGTGACGATTTAACCTCTGGGGGCCACAGCCAATGTCTCTGGGCTTCCGGTGTAGCCAAGACATTGTTTGAACTTCTCTCTCAAGTTCTTGGTTTCATTCTTGGTACAAATATTCTCACGTGAACATCTCTGTGTTCCAGAAGAGACGATAATCTTGCCACCCCTTTTTTTATGATAAACATCTTTTTAACCAGCCTTTGACTGTGGATGTTCACCGGACAGCAGAGACAAACAAATTATTTTAAGATGTATTCACTTTAGAGTGGAAAAACAAGGGTCTACTGCATTGGTTGGTGCTGTATTTACCTCTCCAAAACTCTAAGAAAAACTGGTTCTTGGTAACAGCTGTGAAGTACTTTGAGTTCTCTGGAGAACCGTGTTATCCTTCTAAGGTTCTTTGTGGAACTTTTAAGTCATAACTGCAGAACTTTTTTATGTTACCAGTGTTCCCACTTCATGTCCATCTTTCCTTCTCATTTTCCTTGTTTAGCTGATGCAAATGACAAACTCTCCCAACTACACTGTTCTTCATTAGTGCTCGTTACTGCAACAGAGCATCGCTGCACTGCATGGTGTCTATAAGCGATTTGAATTCTTCTTCCTACGCTCAGCCTCTTAAAAGTACAAACAACAGAACATGTGTGCGATTATTGATACCATTCGCAGGAAGGCGCTGTTTCAATTACAGCTTTTAAAAAGGTCACACATACCCAATGAAAGCTAATTGGTCTTAGAGCATCGTTTGTTCAAACGAGGATCTCATTTCCACAATGCTGTGTATTTATCTTGGAGAACAATCATCGCCTGAGGTTCATCATTCAGTATCCACATTTATATCACATTTAACGACTCCAGTTTACAGTGATTGCAGTCATTGAGTAAGATTTCTGTTTCTGGCAGTGACCAAAGAGCCAGCAGGGTCATGAAGGTATAGTTACTTTAAAGAGTATAATCAAAACTGATTCGTAGAAAATGATATCTCATGTGCATTCCGACATAATCAATCACTTCATTTGATGTTTACGTAACCGCAGCACTGGATGTTTAAAGCCCTGTGGTGGGAAAATGTACCATAAATTAGAACTGGTGTAATTACAGAGAATCGGTCTCATTCCTGCGCTGACTTTATCTCGATACCATCGGACGTTTCTAAGTCATCTCTGAAATTCTTCAGATCACAGTCTGAGTGTCGAAAATACGTGACCTCTCATGCACCGCGAGAGCTACAGTTTGTACATGTGTAGTAATGATTTAATCAGGAAGAGCAGGTGAGCAGCCATATTCAGACCAAGAGCTGCCCGGTCTCCAACTGTGGAGCAACTCCGTCATCACGGTTATATAAGACCGAACGGGTTTTGCCAAATAGGTTCTGGAGGAAACTTAATTGAGCGTTGGATTGTGTTCACAGGTCATGTTTTTTTTCCAGTCGGGGAAGTATTGCCTTCTTGTGCCACACCGGAGTTGTACGGTGGTTTTGGATGGACGGTGGATGCCGAGGTTTCTGAGTTCAGCATGTGGCAACGTTTAGGCTCCTAAAACACTTTGCTTCAGGTGAAGTGATGTAGTTATTCTGGTTCAAGAACAAGTTAGTGAATACGTCTTCACATCAAAGGTGCAAAAAAACATTTACTCAAGTACTATACTCGGATACAATGCTGAGGTACTTGTACCTGTACTTCTCTTCTTCCTTTAAAGCCCTTCCTGTTTCGAGCAACATTGTGTAGAAATTCATATTTGTTGTCTCCAGTGTCAGAGTGTAATCCCACTGTGGTAACTATGTTCAGCTGTACTCGAGTATTTGTTCTGATTACATTGCTTCTACCAGGTCCCCAGCAGCAGCTGATATCACTGCCTAGTCCAGCAGCAGTCAGCCCAGCTCGGCGTCTGTCTTTCAGCCTTTTATTTCACCAAGCTCTCACCAACCACTAAAAGTCAGTCCCACATTTACTCTTCTCCTCTGCCATCATGTCCATAGAGGCTACTGAGCCTAGTTACCTCCTCTTCTTCTTCCTGGTAGTCCATAACGCCTGTTGGTACAAACACTCAGTTCGTCAGCTTGGTGGTGAGCTCACTGCCAAGCTGACGAACTGAGCTAACATAGGCTAACAGCAGCTAACAGACTGAGCTAACATAGGCTAACAGCAGCTAACAAACTGAGCTAACATGAGATAACAGCAGCTAACAGACTGAGCTAACATGAGCTAACAGCAGCTAACAGACTGACCTAACAGCAGCAAACAGACTGAGCTAACATGAGCTAACAGACTGAGCTAACATGAGTTAACATGAGCTAACAGACTGAGCTAACATGAGCTAACAGCAGCTAACAGACTGAGCTAACATGAGCTAACAGCAGCTACAGCTGTCAGCAGGTTACTTCACTGTCCATCATAAACTCTGTAAATCACAGAGAGTTGAGGCGGAGCAGCCGGAGGACATCAGAGGGAAAACCAGAAAACATTTCCTCCATAAAATATGATCCAGTTTCACCAGAATCAGTGAAATAGTTGCTGCTGTGTGACTTAGTGCCGTAAAGCGTTACGTACTTCTCCCGACCCGGAGCCCAAAGTTACATCGTGTATTTTATGGTGTCGATGTTTCTGTGACTGAATCATTCACCTCAGTTTCACTTCGGACATTTTTTCGACATGACGGGGCAACAATCAAACTTGATTTCCAGCTTCAGTTTGTGTTATCGCTACCTAGAGAACCAAATCAGGCTTTTCAGTTTCACTTCTGGGTATTTAAATGACTCTCTGGGCAAAGAGCTGCGAGGCAGTCACAATAAATTTGAGCATTTATCTTTTAATACTGGTTCTGGGAACCAGTAGCAAATACGGTCACCTTGGCAATATCCTGTATTGGTGCTTTATTAATGTGTCCTCAGGCCTGTCTGCAGCTGCTGATCCCCAAACAACAACTTTAATTCAGAGATTTTCTCTCTATGTTTTATGTGACGCTGAACTCAACGAGATGAGCTTCGACGCAATTAAGTGCCAATCGCTTTTTCCATGTTTGTCCATTTGTTTTCACACTCACATGTACACCGATGACACGTGACTGAGAATAAACATCGCCGCCTGCTTCTCATTACTCTAATTGGTGATTTAGTAAGTCTATGGCAGCTGCCTACATATAAACCCATGCTGGGCTCAGGCCGAATATAAACGCCAGCTCTTCCACTAATAGGAATCTGGCCTTAACTGGAGCTCTCCAGCAGTTTCCGTTGTCTGGCATCGGGCGAGATTTTGACGAATAGGAGAGATAATATGTCCTGAAGTAATGTCATAAACACAGCGCTGCCTCTTACGGATGCACAGAACGTGATGTAACTGTCTTTTGTCCTGTTTAAATAGCCCGAAGGGGAGTTTGGAAACTGTTGTAGTAAGTTATTCAAATGATTGTGCTTTAAAAAATGATCAGAAAATGCTGAGACACACGAGTACGAGGGAAGTTTGGTGGTGCAATATCACAATATTTACTCACTCGTTCATTTCCTGTATTTAACCAATTAAAAGTCTCAGACTAAACAAGCTTCATGAGGTATGCACACATTCGCAGATTCTTTGCAGGTGCTCGGTAGAAATAAGTTCCACAAACAAAATGAGAAAAGTACCCACAGATTCATGGCCGTCTTCTCCCTGTTACTTCTTTAATCCTCCGTCCTGACGACGGCTCGGCCACAGGCGATCTTCCTCTGCAGGTTTATTTAGATTAAAACATTTCTGAAAAGCGACATGGCTGAAAAAGGCAAAATTAAAAACAACAATAAAACTAATACAGACGAGAAGGGATGTCTTGATGAAGTTTGGCCTTGATCCAAGTCCTTTAATATTGGACCAACAACAACAGCAACTAAATGTTGATTAAATATGTGTCTGACAACGGAAATAACAGCTCCAGATATTAAGTCTGAACTTTCACAAGCTGCTTGATCCAAACTAAAGGTCCTGGTTGAAAACTATAAAGCTGATCAGCGTAAATTATTGATATGATATCATACTTTTAATATTTTATTTATTTATGGATATTTTTAATTAGTCAAAATTGGCTGTGTGGTTAATAACACTTTCTTCTTTGGCCTGGACAAACTCAAAACACAGATTTATTCTGACTTTACAAACAGCTGAACAATAATTGCCACATGCTTTTTGCGATAAAAAGTTTCTGAGCTGTAATCAAACACTGTATTTGTATTTGTTGCTGACAAAACTCACCTCCAAAGTTAGAGTTTGAACCGTAGGGTCACTGACCAAGTGCTGAATTTGAACAAAAGTGTGGAGGACATGACTCCGCTACTTGTCTAGAGAGAATATCATTATCACTGTTACAGGGAGGAGGGTGGAGTTACAGAAGATCTTTGGCTGAGTACAGACACACAAACACAGAGCAGACAGGTTTCATTTTGATCTGTCATCAAGTTACTAATAATTAATAATTAGTGTCAGCTGATCTGATCTGCTGCTGGAGGACATTTGTCATTTTAATGGTGACAGGAAACGAAACACTGCGCCCTGAATGTTTATTCTCTGCTGATGAGAACGAGGAGAGTCGATTTTTAGCAGTTTCAGGCGTGGTGGATAAAACACAGAGGTTCAGCAAAGACAGGACTGGCTTTGGATCAGATATTTTAGCCGATACTGGTGCGTTTAAAATATGCCCGGATCAGCGCTGATACCGAGAATGGTTTGGGATAAACCGGCCAAGAAAAAGTGTTTCACACGAGTCCAAAACTGACTTGAAGAAAACAATCTGACCATTTTTTTAATATTCTTGTGCCTTTCCAGGAAAAAGAACAAAAGTTAATTATCGCCGATTGCCAAGTTTAAGGAAAACTAGAATCCTCGCATGACAAATATAGCTCATTGTGCTGTCGTACGTGCAAATGTCTGGGTAAACTCTGATAAACACAGTCAACCCCTCCAGAAATGCAGAGTCACAGGCCGCCTGCACAGGTACTCATGTATTAACAGCATTCTTTTTTTTCCCCTCGTGCACTGGACTGTAAAATTGTAAATTTGCAAACTGCAAACATGTGCTAATCATTAAATCGCTCAATAGTTGACATGTGTGTGAATTCCCTCCAGCGCAAAGTCTGTGATTAAGTGATTAAGATGCTGCTATAATTTATTGTAATGTTGACTAATGTTTGATTCACGTCTGTCTGTTTGATTCATATTTAATATCGGCCAGGTTCATCCGATGACTCTCGCCTGGTCAACGAAGAACTGCCAACTTCCTTTGTCCTTTTTTTAAAGTATCCGTGTCTTTGTCCTCGTTTGAAGTTTGTATTAAGTAACTGACTTCACTACAACCAACAGCCAACGTTGAAATAATGTTTAAACTACTAAAGAAAAGCAACAGAGTGACCAGATTCATGATATCTTGTACAGCTGTTTGAAGCTAACTTATCCTTTCGAGCCGCTGCGTCGATCTGGAAGAATCCAAACTTTGGCATGCGCCAGGAGAAAGTAACTGAATACTTTTATTCAAGTACTGTCCCTGGAAAGACAATATAGTTGACTTATTTCCATTGATGTGACAACTACTGTACTGTAAGCTCTATAATGAGAGTATCACAAAGGTACAAAGGTACAAAGGTACCTGTGGGGACATTGCAGGGAGATATTCCAAGATATGGTCACCAAGACAATCACCTACAAGAGGCTACATGGAGCTAACGCAAAAGACTCGCTCTTCAGCTCACTTGTCTGTCCAGGTCCGCTCCTGGTTTTCCATCCCTCCTGCCACTCCCACCTCATCAGTGCTACCACCTTCACCTGATCACCTACCTGTCCAACATGTTCACCCACTCATTCCATTCATTCAGTCCCAGTTGCCAACTGAAGACCTGAAGTGATGTCCAAACACACAAAAAGAAACTTTTATTTACTGTTTAGAACCACAGCTGTTGGCAAAAAGAAAAAAAAGACTTCTTTACGGATGTGTTTGGTTTATTTTTGACTTGTCTGTTTGATCTGATCTACAACTTTATGGAAGTACAATAGAGAAAGCCCCAAAGCTCTCCGGTTTAATTGTTCTGCAGATTAAATCTGTTAGATTGATGCATTTTGCATGTTAATCCTGCAGGAAAAAAATAAAGATACGATAAATGAAGTATTCTGTTTTTAATAAAAGTACAAAGAGGACACAGTTCAGTGTTCATTTTTTCACTTCTCTAACCACTGAACTCTCATGACGCTGCACTTTTTCAGCCAAAACCAGACCTGGAAACAGCTCCTGAGCCCTCAAACTAACTCCATAAACTGTCCCTGTGTAACATGGAGGAGGAGGAGGAGGAGGAGGAGGAGGAGCAGGAGGAGGAGGAGGTGCAGCAGGCTGCTGCCAGTCATTACTCTTTTGGCCGACAGGAACCCCACAGCCTGACCTTTCACCTTTTCCACTAAAGTGTCTTTTTTCCGCTGCCTTCATTGGAGGTTTGATCCCGTCATAGATGCTCCTCTCTGGCTTTTATGGCTCCATTCATAAATCACTGCTCAGCTTTCTGCTTACATCACCTTTAACTGCAATCAATGAACATTGTTTGGGCGGTGACGTGTCCTCTCGTGGACAGATCCATCCACTCGTGGGTCGATGGATACTCTCAGATCTCAGCGAGCTCGCCCGTCCACTGGCATGACGTTTTTGGTTCCATGCAGCTCGTCCAGCAGCTGCTCGAACAGCTTTTCCACTGTACTGGTGTCATGCTGCTGGACGAGGCTTTAAACTCTAACAGATAGGGAAGGTTTGTTCCAGAAAAAAAAGATTATAGGCTATAAAGTGAGATTTTACATTCAACGTGATATAAACTCATAAAATTGTGCCGTTTTAGGGTGAATGCAAATGTCAAGTTTGATGGAAAACTCATCTTTTATTGAATTTTTCCTTATTTACTTAGAGGAATAACTTTTTGATAGGATTGCAGACCGCTTGACTTCATCCCGAATTTGCTTCGTGGGAATGCGTCTCATGATAGTTCTCATGAAAATTCAGTCAACGCCTCAAAACCTGTTAACCTGTTGGTGGCGCTAGAGGACGAGTCAGACACAGGAGTCAGTTGGGGTTCATCCACTGGGAAATGTTGACGCCTGCAGGACATTTGGTACCAATCCAGTCGAGAGCTTTCTCTGGATGAACACAAACCTTTGACCTGCTGGTGCTTTTATTTATTATTATTTATTATTATTATTTTCATGAGTCCTTGTTACTGCTCAGACTTCATTGACTTTGACTCTTTTCTGCTGGTATCAGTCCTTTAACCACTTGTTCCAGCAGACTATGGTTCCAGCACATAGTGGAAGTGTAGTGGAAACAAGTGGTAGTGACGTGTTCGGGGCCCCTTTTGAATCATTAACCCCAGACTGTGTTCTTATGAGTAAGCTAGTAAGCAGCGGGACGACGACCAAACAGACTCCATGACTCTTCATGATGAGATGAGCGCTTCCTGCCGGGTCGGAGCAGCCGGCTTCCACTCGAGTTGGCCTGGTCGTCCTCATGACATCGCAGCTGGTCTCCAGCCAAACTGAAGATCTTTCCGTGTGAGGTTTGCTGCAGATTTTTGTCGATGTTCTCATGAACGTCTCCTCACACAACAATGGAAAGTTTGTTGTTTTGACGTGCAGAAGTGTTGGAAGTGAAGGAATTTTGGCCCACACAGAAGGAAAATGAGTTTGGACTATTGAGTTCAAGATCCTTAGGATACTTTTCACATTTAGCTCCTCTGTGCTATATTCTTGTCTAAAGAAATATGCAGTTATGGAGGAAGTATTCAGATCAGTTACTTCAATAAAAGTACCACCAGGTGACCGAGGTTTTGCCATCAGGGCCCCTCAACTTTGATAAAACTTTTTATACAAAAGAGGTGTGTATGCATGTAAGGAGTAGTTTTTATCCTTTTATTTCTGTCTTATTTGTTTTATGGCATTAACTGTCTTGTATTTTTTATATTGTCATGTTTTGTTTTTAATTCCTATTTCCAATACCATGTTTCTAAATCAGACATTTTGTTTTGCTTTGGTTTGGCCTCTTCAACTCTGCCAACTGTAGCTGCCGGACAAGAGTAAATGTGGGACTGACTTTTAGTGGTTGGTGAGAGCTTGGTGAAATAAAAGGCTGAAAGACAGACGCCGAGCTGGGCTGACTGCTGCTGGACTAGTCACTGATATCAGCTGCTGCTGGGGACCTGGCTGATGATTGGTTGGTAGCGTCCATGCTGAACGTATCAGTCCATGTCTGAAGCACTTCTCTGATGTTCACGTCTTCTCTGTCCTCCTGTAAATCACTTTTCTTTACAAACCTCAACTCGCTGCCACATGTCAGATTCATTGAACGTTCTCAGGTTCTCAGAAAAGAACCTCTGCTGTTTTTCACATCCAAGAGTGGCTCCAAAATCATAAATGTTTCATGTACGCTCAATGAAAAGAGCAACTGTGGCTTACTTTACATCACTGCGGCATAAATAGTAAAGTAATAAGCCCCTTTTGCTGTGGTTACCAGCTCTACAGTGATGCAATGAGAGGACGGGTCAGCCAAGTTTTCACTTTGACTTGATGCATGCAGACTTTCTGAAACAGTTAAAGAGGTTTACATGCATGAAACTTTGATAATTGGCTCTTTAGTTAGTGGAGAGCTGCTGAATCAACCATAAATCCTGGCTCGTCATGCTTAAACAGGAGATATCACCGTGACTGTAACACGTCTTCAGCCAATCAGATTACTTTAAATGATGTATTACAGCATGAAGAACAGATAGAACCTTTGGTGGTTTGTTGTTGTCACCTCAGATGGCAGCAAGTCGAGCTTACTTAAGTTTGACACGGGGACTGAAATTCAGTTCATTAAACCGCTGAAGCTTTTGATGCTGCTGTTCTGAATTTTATGGTCATCCATTTATTATTTGCCCCCTTTGAAGACAAAACTTTCAACAGCGGTTCAGTCTCAAGTTTTATGGTTACGTTTTCTTTTTAATAACACTTAGAAATAAGTGACGTTTCAGAGCGCTAATAGAGGTATCTAGTGTTTTCCATTTGGCTGCAATGACTCCTCACTTCCCTGATTATGTATGATATAGGACTGCTACATAATAATCCACCACATAGGAGAATTTGGTTCTTTGGCTTCTCCTAAAACAGAATTGCTATTTTCTTAATTGTTTCAAGCTAATTAGACATTTTAATGCCGAAATGTCTCGAAATCAGAATGTCCACTGGGCGCGATGTGTTTGCTGCACTCACCCAGCTGAAGATGGTGAAATATTGGGTCTTCAAGAACTGGTCGTCATGGTTGGAAACCAAACAGACCAAAAGTATTCAGCTATTTCTTCATGTGCTTCACCAGAGACAGTCAGGCTCATCATCCTGAACTTATCTGACAGGAATCAAATTTGTTTTGAATTCATAAAACCTCCAAAAGCTCCAACCAGGGCAGGATGATGTATGACCAAAACTCTGTCCAATAAATAAAATATAACTTTGGTTTACAGGCCCTAGTTCACTTCTAATTGATTGAAAGTGCCAAACAAAACAAAAAAAAATCAAACTTTTCCACTTATGTAAACCAACGAAAACAAACTGAACAGTCGATCACGTCCTGAGAACCATCAGAGTTTCGGTCAGATCCAGGACTTATTCAAACTGCCGACACCAGACGGTCGAGCAGCGCTGATCTGCTGGCCGTCACTCCGACATGACATCGCAGCCGGCTGATTGGAGTTTCTGTTGGCTGCCGGAGTTCAGCAATGAAACACAAGAATAAAGAGCCACTCGGGGTCTGATGTTGCAGATTTACCCCAAAAACACGAAGCCAACAATGATGAATGAGCTGGTGTCAGCGGCTGCGGTTCATTTACATCGTTGTGCACGTAGGTGAGGGGCCTTGAGTTTATTATGGCTTCAGCTTCTGCCAGTAAAATGCACATTGCCTCAAAGTTGAGCTTAGCTCTTCCAAGGACTTTTCTCAGAATGACTTTGACTGATCGCACAAGTCTCTCCAAAACCCGCCCCACCATGCTGCTCTTTCCACAGTGTACGTCTGTTCTGTACCACCTTGGGATAGACAAACGGTGGATAGTTGAGGGAGCTCTGAACACCATCGCTGACTTTCTTTTTTCACATCAGGTGGTAATTCTTCTTCCCGCCTGAGGCCTCTCTCCCACATTTCCTGGAACAGACACTTAACTCTGATGGCGAATGGCGTCAAAAGTTCGAGTTCGAGATTGCAGAAAGCTTCTCTTGGTGTTCTCCCTCTCCTTTAGGATGTTGTGGGTTGCTGGTCTCCACACTAAGCCTAGAACCTTCAGTACTGATCCATGTGTCTCTGGCTGTACAGTGCAGTCCATCAAGCTCTCCTTCCATTTTTCCTTTAGCTTAGGAGAGTTCATCATCCATTCACAGAGGTCCATGCAGCTGTGGACATGACTTCCCTTGCTGTAGTTGTCACTGCATGTGCCTCTGATACTTCTCGAGCTTGCTATAAAGTCCTCCCCATAAAGTGAGGTTCTGATCATTTCTACCACTTCATGGTACTCTGACTCGTGCTGCTTCAGATGCTTCCTTATGGTAGCTGTGAGTAAAATCGGGCTCGGGGAAGCTCCAGACACCATTGTCGTCATCCTTAGCTCACGCAGCTTCTCTACCACCTCCTGTTGGCCGGCCTGTAAGCCACAGAAATCTAACAGCATCCCGATCTCGCTCTGACAGTGATTTCTGCAGAAATGCCTTCTTGATGCCATGTATGCCACTTCATGCAGTCTGAACCTCAACAAACACTCATTAGATCTGGATTCAGGTTAGGTCCTGTGAGAAGCCTTTAGCCTTTTCTTAGCGACGTGGCAGTTGTCCTGGGGTGCAGGATGGTCGTGTCGCCATGGCAGCTCCACTTGGTAACGCACATTCTTGTAGATGGAGGTTTCCTCAAACCGCTGTAGAGCTTCAACATTCTCTGGACTCTCTGACTTTACACTTGTGATGCCCAGTGACTCAAGCAAACAGTCACAACTGCCTCTATTTATAAACTCAGTTCAATTCAACACTGCAATTTATTTCAGATGTTCTCCAAGCTGAGCTTCACTGTGTTGTGCTTCACCGTTGTTGGAGCAGAAGAGCCAAATGTGTGAAGGTTAAATGTCTCTTGTCTGATAACAGGTAGTTCAGTGCCTTCACTACATTCTTGTGCACAACGTCTGTATTTATTTCTTGAGGTTGGGTCACAATAGCAGCAGGTAGCAGGGAGTCCCAGCTCCTCCTGGGAGATCCTGAAGTGTCCGACCAGATGCCCGAATCATCTGAGCTGGCTTCTTTCGACATGAAGGAGCAGCGGTTCTACTCCAAGCTTCCTCTGGATGTCCGAGGTCCTATCTCTAAGGCTATCCCCAAACAACCTCCAGAGGAAACTCATTTCAGCAGGTTGTATCTTTGATCTCATGTTCATGACCATAGTCGAGGGTTGGAACGTAGATAGACCGACTCTGACTTTGCCGGCTGAGCTCCCTCTTTCCTGGTCTGGACCGGTACAAGATCCATCTGTACCAATCCGCCTGTTAAATAAGATTTGACTTGACTTGATTAGCTTCTCCATTCCTGCAGGAAAACCTTTGGTGGCTCCTTCTTTACAAACTCATGCTGTGCACGCGAGCCGCAGAACTTTATTTTAAATTTTAGTGAAGATCTCAAAGTTTCCAAAGATATCAAAAAACTCCAGGTGGAACTATAAAGAAATGAGAGTAACAGGAGCCGCAAAACATCTAGAATATTTTCCCATTGATCATAAAACTGTAATGGTGTGTTTTAACAAGCAGATAGATGTTTTTTCAACTAAATACAGCACAAACAGCAGCAGGAAGGACTGAAATATGTTGTGACTGAACACGAGAACAAGAGAAAGTCTTTGTGGCTATAATACAAACGTACAAAATGATAATGTGGAAGTCTGTAGAAGTGATAGACCTACGGAGAATTATCATCAAGGAGTTTGGAGAATTGCTTTGAAAGGAGCCAGCTGAAGTGGTGATCAGGATACCTCCCAAGCGCCTTCTTTTGGAGGTTTTCTGGGCACATCCAACCCGGGAGGAGAGCCTGGAGCAGAACCAGAACTCGTTGGAGGGATTACATATCCCATCTGGCCTGGGAATGCCTCAGGATCCCCCAGGAGGAGCTGGAAAGACATTGCTGGGGAGGAGAGGGACGTCTGGAATACCCTATTTAACCTACTGCCACGATCCCGGATAAGAAAATGAGTGGTTGGATTTCAACATATAGTTTAAAGGTTCGGTTACGGTTTGAAAGAGTTTTTAACTTTTCCTCCGTGACATGTAGGAGGGGAAAAATTGGCTTTTTACTCCACTACTGTCCATTTATCTGGCAGCAGGATTCACTTCTCATCAACGTGAGATAAATAAAATCATCCTTCACTCTCAGTGGCAACATGTCAAACTGAATGAATGCGAAGCAAGAGACACTGATTACAGGTGTGTGTGTGTGTGTGTGTGTGTGTGTGTGTGTGTGTGCTCAAACTGAAGCGTTCAGGCTTGTGTAACAAGTTTCTGAGCTTTGACCTCATCCACTTTATGGAGCTCTGCCTTTTTGAATGTGGCTCAGTTAAATCCACATTCAAACTGCAAAGTAGGCTGTAAAAAAAAAAAAAAAAAGCAGCTCGGTTTACAGACATAAGCTTGTTTCCATATCACTGTGACGCGGCTGTTTATCTTGGAAATGCATGCATTCAATTCAAAATATTACTCAAAAGTAAGATTATCGCCTTTTTTAATCTGCCTAATATTTCTTCAGATGTCGCTCGTGACATTTTTAAAGTGTCATTATTCGACATGAGTCCTTTCTTTTCCCTCTAAATGTCACGCTGCGTTATTCTGAGCAGAATAACTGGATCAAATCCTCCTCTCTGACGGCGACAGAGCAAAATATACAATCAGCATCCAGTCTGCCTGCTTGTGTGAAACCTCCACTGATTCCATATTTCCCTCATTAGTCTGCAGCGTGCAGGCCAGGTCCATCTGCCTCCCATTAACAGTGGCAGCCAGAGAGGCTCGACTCACACAGCCTCGACTTACGCAGCCCATGTGAAAGCCTCTATAAAAAGTTTCCCGTTGTTACCTTTGTGTCATGGAAAGTTGTCGTTTGGAGAAGTTCATACCAGGATTATGTTTGGTTTTTGTTTTGGCTTGAGCAAGAATGACACCTACTGGTGGAGCTGGGAGCAGCACAGGGATCAGTGTTGGTGTTCATTAGAGGGTAAAAAATGTGAATTATCAGTCAGAGTTTTGGAAAAATAACCACGACTGCAACATGTGAAGTTCTTATTAACAGTTAGACTGTGAACTTAAGTGAGCTTCAGTCCAATTATTCAAACAGGACCACATCGTCTTCCATTAACCATGAAGATTTGGGCTTTGGGTCACCTGAAGGAGTTCTCATACATGCTGAGCACTTGTTGGCTGATTTTCCATCACTCAACTGGGTTTAAGTCAGGTGATGTCATGTGATGCATCACTCCAGCCTGGAGGTGTGTTTGTGGTCACTGTCCAAGCCAGCCCACCTGGTAAACCAAACCAGGTGGGCTGGCTTGTCACTCAAGAATGCTGAGCTAGCCATGTCGGCCTTGAATTTTTTGGTAAATCTCCAAAAGTGTCACCAGCAAAATCATCACACCTCCTCCTCCATGCTTCAGGGTGGGAACCACACATGCAGATACCATCTGTTCACCTTCTCTGTGTCTCACAAAGACACGGCGGTCTGAACCAGAAATCTGAGATCTGGACTCATCAGTCCAGATTTCCACTGGTCTCGGTCCAAGTAGGTCCCTTCTTCTTCTTCTTCTTCTGTTATATGGATTAATACAGTCGTTAAATACAGCTATTTACTTAATAAATTAACAAATGGAGCCATGACTTTTGAAATACTGTCTTCATATATTAAAGTATTACATGGAACTATCTTATTTCTCACCACTACTCCAAGTTTAGTGGAAGACATCATGAGCTCTTAAGAGATTAATTAGTAAGATGATTGATGGATTTTCTGGTAATTAAGGAATGATCCTTTTAGAGCAGGATTATTAATGTGAAGACCCATTACCCCAAAGTCATTACATTAAATTACCTTCACACTGACTCTGTTTCCAGTTTCAGAGGCCAGAGTTTAATGTTAAGTATTCACATGTCTGTTTTTGTCCAACCAACCAAAGAAATTCATTTTATTATTATGGAACACAAAGAAAACCAGTAAACGTTCACACGTACGACTAAAACTGTAGCCATGACGATTTGACTCATTAAATAACTCATTTATTAATCATTTGGTCTAAAACATGTCAGAAAAGTTTTTCCAGAGTCCAAGGCGATGTTTTCAAATGTCTGTTTTTGCACGACTAACCAAAGAAAGTATCCAGGGTTGAAACCAAAGAAAACACTTTATTATTGAAGAACACTAAAAAAAACTCAGCAAATATTCACATTTGGAACTCAAATTAAGGGTGTATCCAATGAATTTTTAGTATTATTGCTTGTAAAATGACTAATTTATTAATCATTTGGCCTAAAACCTGTCAGAAAATGTGAGAAAAGTTTCAGGCGACATCTTAAAAATGTCTGTTCTTATCCAGCCGACTGAAGAATTTCAATTTATTGTCAGCAAATATTCACATTTGGAATTAAAACGGAGGGTAATTGCGTGACATTACCTAACTTCAAGTTAAAAGAAAAACTAAGAAACAGGCCGAGGGGGAGGTCAATCAATCAAAAACGCGTCCACCTGAGGAGGTCTAACCAATCAGAGTGGAAACACCTGTGTGGGTAAATCCTGGGAATGTAGGAGAAGTTCCAGTTTTTTTCCACGTCTCTTCTGATTGGGGACTGAGAAGTCCTGAGAGGAGGACGTGAGTATTGTCAGATTTTTATCCAACAGAAACAACCTTTCCGGTCTGGGCTGCTGATTGAACCCAGATGGCGGCTGCCTGTTTTAATGACTCATCTCCTTCGTCCAAAGGGCTTTCTTGAAATATGGTAGTGCCAGTGCTGTGTAACTGTGACATTCTTGCATTGTTTGATGTCTATGAGAATGAGCGGAGTGGTCTGTAGTGCATGTGCTGACTGAACGTAGTGTACATGTGGTGCGGCTCTGCTGGGCTGACAGATGATGCATTGGAGGGCCCGGTGTTTGGAGTTAGGAGCTCTGCGGAGGAAATATTTTGCCTCTGCGGTCGTGTTTATGTTCTGACAGGGTCTGCTACACTGTCGGGGCTGAGCGATGAATGAGCCGCTCCAGCGTTTGGTGGCTTTGATCTGCCTTCGCTGCGGCGTCGGCTCGGTCCAAAATAATCCAAGCTGAGAGAAAGTGTGTTTCACACTTTTGTTTCTGGAGCTTGACGTGACACAGAAGACGTTTGCGTTGTTTTGTTGTTGAACAGTTTCAATGATCAGAGGAGGACACAAAGAATGTGACTTGGTGGTTTTGTTGCATCAACATTGGAATTAATTATTTTCAGCCGTAGAGCGTCTCTGCACACAGCCGCTCTGTGGTCCACCGCTTCATTCCAGACTGAAATATCTGTTAACATTGGATGGATTGCCATGAAATTTAGTACAAACATTCAGACCTACTGAATTCTGGTGATCTTCTGACTAAACACTGAGCGACATCAGTTTACGTTTGTGGCTTTGACTTGAATGTCTCAATTCTTTGATTCAGGACCGAATTCCTGCAAGAACAAATGCATCCGCTCTGGTGCAGTGGATTAGACACTGTTGGCAAAAAAAAACACTCAAATGGAGAATTATCATTTTAAACTCAACATGAGCATTTCGCTTGAAGCCTGGAAGTGCAGCCTCAGGTAGCGGCTCGCTTTTATCTTCATGTACGAGCTCATCTAGCAAGGAGGAAGTTGACCGAGGCCTGGTCAACTGTGATTGGAGCACAGACCCAAAAGAGGCGGGACGTATAAATAGTCAATTGACTCTAGTTCCAGCAAAGCAGCTTTAAATGTACACTACAGACCCTGATCGTGTTGACTCTGAGAGAAGCTGCCCTGCAGGCCGTGGTGGAGTCCATAAAAAGCCAGAGTAGCAGATAAATGCTGCTCCTCCACATGTGGGTCAAATATTCTCCATCTCTCTTAACTGCAAAGTTCAAGCTGTCCATCATGGCAGCATCTTTGAAGTGGCGGCGCTGCGTCGTAACGTTTATGCCTCCATCGCTCTGATTGTCGTGGGGATTTATGGTGCTCCTGCACCACATACCTGCTTTATTATGCAGATTTATGGGAGGTGCTCCTGCTCCCGCCTGTGTTTCATTTTGTCACGGTCACAATCTGAATAAAGCGACTCTGAGGTTAATGTCCACAGAGTAAATCTTCCGCATTGATCGTTTGGTGATCGTCTATACTCTGTCATTATTCTGGTGAAGGCAGGAAAAGCTGTGCGACTGCTACCGTTCTCCGACACAGCTGGTTCTCCACCTGGAGGTCAGGACCCGTTCAGGGATCACAGAGAAACTTGATGTGGGTTACAGGATGGATTCATATGTATCTCATGTAGGATGTCATAGGACAGCTTATCACGTTATGACATTATACTGATACATTTTATATTTCTGGAGTGGCAGCGATACGCTCCCGTATAAAAATGACTTATTATCTTAATGAAACAAATAATAATAAAGTAAATAAGCGGCGTGTGGTTGATCTGATTCATGTGGATTAAGAAAAGTAACCCAATCATCAGAGGCGAGCCTATGTGAGCAAATACACTTTAAAGGTCCAGTGGATTGCATCTGACTGAATACCACTCGCCTCACCCTCCCCAGAAACCAGACCTTCTAACATACCTTTCAACTCAGTCTTGTTTGGTCTCTGAGTGCTGACTCTTCAAGGATACCTTTGTCTAGCGTGAAGGATTTGGTAGCAGATTTTGGGGCAACCTGATAATAAGGAGTTGCAATAATCCAACGTAGAAGTAACAAATGCACGGACTAGTTTTTCTGCATGTTTGAGACAGACGTCATCTCATTTTTTTAATGTCCTTTAAGGCATGTTTGGAGTTTAGCTAATTGATTAATTGCTTCTGGCTTGATTGATAAAAATAATTGGGTATCGTCGGCGTAACGTTTAAGTGATTCCTAATAATGTTGCCTTGAAGGAACCTTTTAAATCTCACAGTGGGCATAAAACAAACAAGAAACCACAAACTTATGAATATTATATTACATTTCTTCCAAAACACTCCTCAAAATCTTACACACTGGACCTTTTTTTTTTGTTTTTTTCACTTTTGTGCAAGTAGAACTGGAAAAATACTGAAAACTGAGGAGAGGGCTGTGCAGTAACGAATGAACAAAACAAGTTTAACACCACCATTTGTCAAAAAACACAGATTTTATTGGCCCCCTGTGGGTCACGAGGACTCACTACCTTGGAAGTCTGTTAACATTACGGCTACGTCTTTAAGTTTAATGTTAAAAGAAAAAAAGAACTCACTTTTTTTGGGCCTGAGTAAACTTCCATTTGTTCAGACTCAGACTACAGTACCAACACACTGTAAACACATCAGTTTACAGACAAACACCGTGTTCAAAAATCCAATCATGCATCCACAAAAAGCTACATTTGAGAATTTCATACATCCACAAAGCTGAACTATCATTGGGTCTTATTCAGGTGGCGAAGGTGACGATGAGGACGAGCAGAGCGGGCAGTAAACTCATCAGCAGGACGTTCTGGCTGCAGCCTGACGCAGCGTTGAACTCGTCGTACACGTCTGCTACGCACTCGCTCAAGTCCTCACCGCAGAAGGTGCTGAGGGACATGTCGTGCCTCCAGTCGGATTCGTAGACCCTCACCGTCCTGCGTCCTGGAAGAGCAGGTGAAAGGTCAGAGGTCAACAGCTCAGCGTGAGTCTGGCTACATTCAACTTTCCTTGTGGAGTCACGGTGAGGATTAATACTTTTACTGCAGGTTTAAGAATTGGAAATGTAGAATGAAGTTGGCTCTTACTCGGTTCGTAATAATCATAGACGACGACGTTTGCTTCCTGGACTTTGGCGACCTTGTACTCCAAGGTCAGAGGAATCTCGATACACATCTGCTCCATCGTCACCTGGAAACACATTTTCACATTTTGGTCTTCAGGTGATCAGTCAGACAGAGTACAGTGAGTGTTCCAGTGACGCTTACAGAGTCCAGGTACAGGATGATCTTCCCCGGCTGCGTCTCCACTCTCTTTATGACCTCGTCGACCTGGATGCTGTCCGGCACCATGATGAACCCGGACATCAGGCCGACCTCCATGATGACCATGCCCGTCGCGTTCAGACCCAGATCTCCCGACAGGCTGCAGAACACGACACGACAATGTGAAGACGGTAAACTGTTAATATACCGAGATACGAAACATTTATTCTTCAGTGACAGGGAGTTATTTTTGTTATAAGAGGAACAGAAAAACAAACTTTGTGCGATCATTTCTTTTATTTATTTCTAGATTTAAAATCGAATATCATTTACAAACTTACGAATTGTTTACAATTAAAAAATATATATATATTTTATTTTTGATTTCTCCTTTTTAATTTATTAAACTTTTTTTAAACTTAATTTTTTTATATTATATAAATATTTTATTAAATTTATTTATTTCTATTTGATTTAAATTATTTTTATTATTTAAATTTAATGAATTATTACTGTTGATTGTTTTTTTTCTTGTTTTCTTCTTTTATTTGTATTTTAATTATTTTATTTTAACATTCTGTTGCTCCTAAATTACTACAGTTGTATTGTTATTATTTTTAATGAAATATATTTATATAGATGATAACAGTCTTTTTAATGAAGAGCAAAGACGTTTTTCAGAGGTGAACTTAATGTTTCACGATGTTTATTTCTGATGTTTCGTTTTTGTTTCTTCAGACTCACATCTGGTGTTTTTGCTGTTTATCTTCTGACGTCTTCCCTGATTATGTTTTATTGTTTGTGAAGTGCCGCAGTGAAAGTTTGACGGATGCTGCTGATTGTTCTGCTGCATCGTGCTGACGTTATGTGAACAAACAGGAAAGGCTGTCGGGCAGCCAAAGCGCTCACCTGGTGCAGATGAACAGATGTGCCGAGTCGATGTCTGGGTCGAACAGCTCGACGTGCAGAAGAAACGCCTCATGTTCGTCCCGCCTCCGCCTCGACGGCTTCCTGTTCCTGATGTTGTAAAACACGTTGAGCTGAGGTCGAAGATGAAGAGAGAAGTCAGACTGTGCACGTCTGTTTTCATCAAACTAACCGACAGGTGAACGAGGTTACATTCATTTGGAGAAAACAAGGCTGGGTTCAGTTATGGTGTTATCACAGGAGAGATGACTGCAGGGCGGAGATGTACGAGCACGGGATGGATTTCCACGAAGCACGAGCAGAAGAGAAACTCGCAGACGTCTTGTTGTAGTTTGTGTTATGAACCTAATCATAGCAGCAGCTGATATCACTGACTAGTCCAGCAGCAGTCAGCCCAGAACCAGAACCAGAACCTACAGCAGCAGCTGATATCACTGACTAGTCCAGCAGCAGTCAGCCCAGAACCAGAACCAGACCCAGCAGCTGATCTCACTGACTAGTCCAGCAGCAGTCAGCCCAGCTCGGCGTCTGTCTTTCAGCCTTTTATTTCACCAAGCTCTCACCAACCACTAAAAGTCAGTCCCACATTTACTCTTCTCCTCTGCCATCATGTCCGTAGAAGCTGCTGAGCCTGGTTACCTCCTCTTCTACTTCCTGGTCGTCCATAACGCCTGTTGGTACAAACACTCAGACGGGTACCCGTCGCTCTGAGCTCACCGCCAAGCTGACGAACTGAGCTAACAGCAGCTACAGCTGTCAGCAGTTTACTTCACTGTCCATCAGGAAACTGAAAAATTGAGCTGAGTTGACAGCAGCTAACAAACTGAGCTAACAGCAGCTAACAAACTGAGCTAATGTGAGCTAACAAACTGAGCTAACAGCAGCTAACAGACTGAGCTAACATGAGCTAACAGCAGCTACCAAACTAAGCTAACGTGAGCTAACAGCAGCTACCAAACTGAGCTAACGTGAGCTAACAGCAGCTACCAAACTGAGCTCACATGAGCTAACAGCAGCTACCAAACTGAGCTAACATGAGCTAACAGTAGCTAACAAACTGAGCTAATGAGCTAACACCAGCTAACAAACTGAGCTAACAGCAGCTAACAGACTGAGCTAACATGAGCTAACAGCAGCTAACAGACTGAGCTAACATGAGCAAACAGTAGCTAACAAACTGAGCTAACAGTAGCTAACAAACTGAGCTAATGAGCTAACACCAGTTAACATGAGCTAACAGCAGCTAACAGACTGAGCTAACATGAGCTAACAGCAGGCGTGTCCAAACTTTTACTGTACACGATTGTCACAGACAAACCTCCGTGTGTCAGCACTGCGTCTCCTCGTGACAGTTTGAACATCTCGTACCTGAAACAGGGCGATTCCTTTTCCCTGTGCAGTCACCTGGAGCTTCATCCTGTCCTCTGGCTCAATCTGAAACATCAGACAACATTTAGATTAACACCAGTCAGCTGGCAGTCAGTGTTTTTAGCTCCAACATCCAACATGAGGTGAGGGGTATTCAGAACATTCACTGTTGCAATGGTGCCAGTCCCAGCAGCTCGGACTATGGAGATCAATGGTTTGTTTTATACAGAGCTGGATCTGAAGACGGTACCGTCTGTTATCAGAGGGAGGATGGAGAGTGTAGCACGAGGCTGGATGAGGTCACGCAGAGGGGGAACAACACACGGGACACCGTGGACCACGGGCCGGACACAGAACCAGGTGGCTACAGGAAACTTTCAGACGTCCTGTCTCTGACGATGACGGGAGGTATGCTATCTGTGTCGCGTTCAAATGAACTCAGAGTTATCACGCGTCAGTTTGAATCTGTCCAGTCTGAGAAACATCTGCTTCGTTTTAAAGATTCTCGAGCCAAAGTGTTTACGAGCTGCTCCCCAGAGGATGAACCCCCCTTTCTGATTTCAACGGCGCGTCTTTCAGCGCCTAAATCAGGACAACTCAACAGATTCAAGCCCGGCCGCTAATCAGGCTTTGATCTCGTTAACACATCTGCCTCACCTCTGCATGACCTCAGCTCGCTTATTGATCAGTGTCTGATCAGCAACAGATGCTGAACCACGACGGCCGGATTCTCTTTCAGATGGATATGGCGAGTACCTGCCGGCTCTGGAGGATCTGGTAGTTGTCCCGGTCGATGTGGAAGGAGGCGACGGTGGAGGAAGCGTCCATGCTCACCCTGATGGTGAGGTCGACGTCGTACCACTTCATGTACCATGCCAATATTGTGTACGTGGACAGCGCCTGTAGAGCCATGATGGTGTCCTGAGAGAGGAGACAAGACTCAGAGTCAAACGACGTGTTCCACAGATATTCATTCACAGTCGCTTTGAACTTCACAGCTGATTTCCTGTTCACCTGTTGTGC
Organism: Larimichthys crocea; assembly: GCF_000972845.2. NCBI lineage: Eukaryota > Metazoa > Chordata > Actinopteri > Sciaenidae > Larimichthys > Larimichthys crocea. Next base: position 22,037,270 of record NC_040016.1, on the reverse strand, counting down.
ATCAGGAGAACAAACCTGATTCCACGCTCTGTGTTTGGAGCCACTCGCAGTATTTGCATCTTATTTTGTGTCATGAATGTCGGTGCGTCTGTTTGTGTCCGAGCGAGCTTTAGTCACAGCCACATTCCCCCTTTAGATGTGACACAAACCACAGACATGGCAACTCCTCCTTTTTCCATGAATCCAGTTTGATCGGTTAAAACAAAAAGGCTCAAATCTTTTGAAGGTAAGTCACGTCACGTTGTGTCACGAGGATGCACACGTATGAATGAATCCCGCTCTTCGTACTGTCTGTGTTAGGGAAATTTTAAAGAAAAACCCTTAAATAAGGAGGATCGGATTCAAAGCATCAAAGTTTAAGTTGAATTTATTGTTCTTGTACAAGAGGAGCGTTTCACAGTGCAACACACTAAAAACGGCTCCATGAGGAGCATTAACAGTTGGTTCTTATACATGTTCCTGAAGATGGGCTGTAAATTGTTAACAGTCAATTTGCATATAATGCCTTTAAACAGTCAACATATCACCTAATGAGTAGCCAGTATGTCCCCAGTCACCTCTCTGACCTGTCCCTGCCTCATTCTGTTCTCAAATCCCTCTATTTATACATTAAGCTGAACTTTACCCTGCCAGCACAGATGTATAGTAACGAAGTGGAACTACTTAAGTACTGTACTTAAGTACTAAAATGCAGTATCTGTACTTTTTTGGAGTGTTATTTTTCCCCAACTTCCACTTTTACTGCACTACATATTTTTGATGAATTTAATACTTTTACTCCGATACATTTTTCATGTGCTGAGTCGTTACTCGTTACTATTGTAGCGTCCAGCCGGACACGTGATGAATGATTTGAATTCTTAATAAACTAGTGCGTTTTTTTTGGGGACTATTTTCAGCGGTGGATTAATCAACATTTCGTGCTCTACTTTGGGGCAGTTGAGATGAACTCTGTAGCCTCTTAGGCTCATTACTCCATAACATATTACTCATAGCTGTCACTGCTTATAACCCATAAATTGCTTATTCATCCATCCCTTTCCTTCCTGTTATCCGGCGTTGGGTCACGGTGGCAGCAGGACCTTCCAGACCTCCTTCACCCCAACAACTAGTTCCAGCTCCTCCCTGGAGGATCCCAAGGTGTTCCCAGACCAGATTCCTCCAGCTGGGAACACCTCCAAAGGGAAGGCACCCAGGAGGAAACCACCTCAGTTGACTCCTTTTGATGCGAAGGAGCGGCTTCTACTCCGCCTACATCTAAGGCTGAGCCCGGACACCCGATGGAGGAAGATTCATTTCAGCCGCTTGTATCTGCGATCTCGTTCTTTTGGCCTCTACGCAAAGCTCATGACCAGTGGTGAGGGGTGCAAAGGGGAGGAAAGTTTCCATGGCAATTATGGATATTTGGGAATTAAGTGTAAATTGGCAGATAATTTCCACAAGCTCAAATGTCTTCAACAGTCTCTGTGTGCTCTGGGCTCTAGGTACAGAGATCACCTGTGCAGGTAGGGGGCGTGGCCTCAGCAGCCCTGCAGTAAGCAGTGTGCTATGTGCATGTGACTGAGGAAGAGCAGATATTCAAGTGGACCTGCAGGAAATCTGGTTGTTTTAGTCAAGATGATGCTAAAATGTATTTTTCCCAACTATATTTAAGTTCACTGTTTCCCATGGAAAGTTTCCAACCTGGAATTCCCAGAATTTTGCAACCCTAACCAGAGGAGATGGTTGGAGCGTAGATCGAGAGCTTTGCCTTCCCATCTTCCTAACCTTGAACATTGACCATATATGATCAATGGGACCCAAGTCCTTCGGTGTTTTCTGAGGCTGTCTCACCTGAGTGCTCCCGAATCCTCCGTTGTGGTTACGCTGTTGGCTGAGCCACTTCATGAGGCTTAAGCCGTCCGCGACGCGATCCAGTATCTCTGCAGACAGCATCACGTAGGACGCGATCTCAATGGACGTGGAGCTCGGCTGCCACGACGACGACAGCCTGTCGTCGTCTGGGGACGTCCATGTCGGCACGCCGTCTGCTCACAGAGGAGATACAGACATCAGAAGAGTTTCCAATGAATTAGTTAAAGATTAGTTAACAACACACACACACACACACCATCATACCTATAATCTCAGCTCGTTCAATCAGCTCGTTGAGTGCCATGTGAGCGTTGGAGCTGCCGCCCAGAGCCAGAGCGAAGGTGAGCAGGCTGAGGCTGTAGTTAGTGGTGACGCCGAGAGCCAGACGGGTCTCCAGGAACATCATGGCTGCAGACACCTGGCTCCTATACTGGGCCTGACAGACAGCGAACAGGGCAGCAGCATGTAAGACGTCACTTCAGCTCAGTGGCATTTATGAGATCAGGTCGTAAAGACGTGGCGCGATGAGGCAACATCTCTGGACCTGGAAACATTCGTTTTGTGTTTACTCCCATCTGTGCCCGCGTTAGCTCTCTGTGCTTTTATAGATTGCTCGTTAACATCAGACTTTATTGATCGCTGCGAGGGAAACGCAGATACCCAGCCAATTAAAAATCACGTCAAACAATTCCATGTTTTCTTCCATGTGGTTGGAGAGTGAGAAAGTCAATTGTCCTCACGCAGAGCCAGTGGGTGAACAAACTATTTCTGACTATGAATGTAATAATTTTAATCATTTCTCATGTGCATCATGTTGCCAAACAACTCAGGTGACAGTATAATTAATGGACGGCTTGTAGTCCAGCGACGTTCAATCACGTGAGCACTCTCTCTCGAGCACAATCAGGAAGCAGCACTGAACATGGACTCGGTTCTGTTGGGCTGTTGACAAGGAGAAACTGGTGGAGCACTCTTTGACGTGTCACCTTACAGTCTCACCTGGATGTTATTGTCCTCCAGCAGGGCGATGAGGACATATGCCGTGAGGGAGGTGGGGCCGTCCACGCCTCCTTGGAGCCCGGTGTGGATGACCCTGCCGCGCTCTAAGAATCTCCCATCATCCCCCTGCTGGACCACTATCCAAGCTGCCGCTCTCTGCAGCACGTTGGGGTCGATGTTGATGAACTGCCGCGCCTGCAGGAAACACCTCAGCACGAACGCGGTCAGCCTGCAGAGACAACACACGGCCAGCGTCAGTGTCCATGAGGTTCTTTAATGCTCACGCTCAGGCTACGTGCACGCTCTCGTGCAAGACGTACCACGTGCTTCCGGATGGGTCGCTCTGTCCGAAGGCGCTGAAGGAGCCGTCTGATCTCTGGAAGGACAGCTCTCGCTCGTAACCTGGTGGGAAAAACACCAGATGGAGTACATCTACTTTTGATACATGGGAATGATGTACTGTGGAAGAAACCGCAGGATGGAGACGGATAACTTTCTTAAGCAGTACTTTTACTTGATTCCACAACTTCACCTCTGTGTTTGGACTTCTCACGTGACTGAACTAACCAATCAGAAGCCAGGACTGAGGTGAACATGAGGAGGAGGAGGTTTACCTTTCAGCATGTATGCCTTGGCTTTCTCTGTGATGGCTTGGTTGGCCTGATCTGTAGCGATCAGATACTTCAGGACGTAGACGTTCGGTGCAAAGTTGATCATGTTCTGCTCCCCGCAGCCGTAAGGCATCTGGATCAGGGAGTCCAGGCCGCTGATGGATGGCCCGAGGATGTCGCCTTCATCGCCGTGGAAACCAGACAAATCAGACATGGTGAGTAAAACACAGGGGAGATGAGTCAGCGTTTACCGAGCCAACCCAAACAGAACGTCACATCGAGTCAGGCTGAGTCCTGAATAAAAAAGATGTTTCACTGTTGCACCAGATTACTGAGCTGCTCCGGGGGCGCGATGAATCCCATTGGTGGACTTTTGGACCTCGTTGTGTGAGCGGAGTCGGTCATGAGCGATAAGATCAAGCAATTAGTCAAAACTGAAGCAGGTCAACATCTGCAGATTCTTCTGATGTCTGATAATCTCGAGATTCAAGATTTTATCTGTGCACAAAAACCTGAAAATTGAATCAAGCTGTCGACGTTTCTGTTCCCACAAGAGCTGCAAACGGCAAAGATACTCAACTGGCTTTGGTTAATGAAACCAGTAATATTAGATTTAATTAAATGAATCAACATTAGTGAGGAGAATTCTGTTAATTTATGGTCAGTTCAGAGAAACCTGGAGGTACCTATCTGTTGTGTCGACACACACGATGGACCCTGTGCATCACTGATGTGGCACAATAAGACAATTTCTGAGTCGTAATCTTAGACGGGAACGCTGCGCAGAGGTAAGCGTGTTTGGTTCCTTAGTTAAAGTTAAACAGTGGCTGGTAAGGCCACGTTCATCCACCTGTTGTCACTTTCAACCTTTCAACATGGTTCGCTGCCCTGCAAAGATCGCTGATTTGAACGATTACGCATTTTATTTATTTTAATTTGAAAGAACAGATCTCCATTCATGTTTTATCTACACGCCAGAGAATCATTTTATAATACGCCTAACTTCATTTTAAAACCTGAAGCTGAAACTCTGCTTGTGTTTCTGCTGCCCTCCACAGTGATGTGTCTGTACACTGTGACGTCACTGCTGTTTCATCCTGTAAGTTTCTCTTTAAATGACTTTGTTTGACTTTCTCTTCGGTTTTTATTTCCACGCACATTTTCTGAGCCAACGTGTGACGCATCCGGACGTTAGATCTGCTCCAGACTGATCTACTTATTTTTAAAAATCTCTCTATTTTGTGCTGAAAAACTGAAAACAATGAGGCTGAATGTCTCGCTGCTGATTATTTGCAACAGTGTCTGTTGTGGACATCGGTATCATTATTTTTTCATCTCATTAGAAAAGTCTTTGGTGTGTTTGTCATGGCATTAGTGAAGCTTATAATAATGTCATGATAAATGAGGGTGAAGCCTATAAACGTAAAAACATCTGGTGAAGCTGCACGCCCTCTTTGCTGCAGTAATTTTCCAGTTTAATGATCGAAAGCAGATGTCATGTAGCTCTTCCTCTATCGTTTTTTACATCAGTACGTTGGTCAGGTAGCTGCTGTCATGTAAGCTCGGCTCTTGATGCCGCTGCTGCTTCACTCGCGGCGTGAAGTCACGCGACACTTTAACCTTTCCCGCCTCTCACTCTGTTGTTATAAATATCTCCCGTGTTCAGCACCTGGTCTGGGCAGGAAAGCATGATCTCAGCGCGCCGCAGCTTGTGCCTCACATGTGTGCTTCGCGTTGAGCGCCTGCACCATGTTACATGGAAAAGCAACATTTTGACTTTCCTGCACAGCTTTGCCAGGCGAACACGTGTTCTCCACAGAACACACAAAACATTTGTAAGCCGTGTCAGGACAGTAAAACTACACTGACCTACTGCAGCTGCTTCCATCTGCTCATATATCTTGTCACGCATGTGCTGTTTTTATCAGTTGCTATGGTGACAGAGAAGGAGGTTGTCATGCAACCGACAGGACTTTTGGTCTTTCTGGTGGAGCAGGCGGCATGACATGAGTGTTTTTAGTGGTTTTAGTCCAACCTGATCCACCTACAATCATTGCACGGTCACCGCGATGATGGAACTCTGAACCTCAGTTATGACTCTTGAGTGCTGGCGGTCAGATGTTTTCATTTGCAATATATTTAATTGAAATGACAAAACAGGGCACATGTGCAAGGCCCAGTAGTTACGTACCTACAGCCGTAACTGTAACTCTCTCGCTGCCCTCCACAACATCTGCCGGGAAGGTGAACATCATATCTCTGGAAACGTTCCAGTATGGAGGAGAAAGCTCCAACAGCACCGCGGTGTGATGCATCTGCTCGAGTCCTTCGGCCTGCAGAATCAACAGCCCGAGAAATATGGAAACACAACACACAAACAAACCCGGTGAGTAATATTTCTGGGAAAGGCAGAGCTGTAAAACAAGATCAAGATTTCTCGGGTTACAGTGGAGCAGCAGATGGATGTCGGTTACATTAGAAGAGTTTGATGTCTGAAATACTTTGTGTTTGTTTTGGAGCTGCAGCAGGTTGACAGATGCTCTGATGAACTCAATCTGACTGGTTCAACTCTTGCTGGCCATGACGTTTACGTTAAGCAAGATGCTGACCCTCTGACTTCAATAGACTTCTTTCACTTTCAGCGATCAGGACCACCCACACCAAGATATGATTAGAAAATCTTTGTGCTTTTCTGGAGAATGTTGCCCCTCAAGCACTCTAAAGTCTATGAAAATGAAACATACTGAGAAGGATGATCAGCCTTTGGTTGAACTGCAAAATCAGCCAATAGGAAAACTCAAATGCAATAGCCAGGTTTCAACCACTAGAGGGAGGTCACTGTGCATATATATACAGCATACAGTGGTTTGAGGGTTTAAATTCCTTGTATGTGTATTTGTCTAACTCTTCCAACCACATTATCTAACCCTGCTTGATTTTCTCACAGCACCTTGACGAGTATGGTCCGTCGTACAAGGTCGGATGCCACAGATGACACGGCTTTCACAGAGATGGGGATCTCTCCGAGGACTAGTGCCTTGATGGGAATGAGGACGGACGTTCCTCTTTGACTCCTCACCAACACCCTGCGAGAGCTGGGCATGGGGATCTCGTTATTGTCCGGGAAGAGAAACTCAAAGGTGTCACTCTGTGCAACAATCACCAAGACCTGATGACAAAGACAGAAGGAGTCCACCCAGATCACGTTAAACAGAGGTCAAAGAAAGAACACAAACACAAAGGAAGCATGTTGTTGTAACCAAATATGAAATTAAAACACAAAAGAGAAGCTGCTCTGTGCGGGTTCAATGAGCTCTTTCATGAAGCTTAATGTGCTGAAGGATTTAAAAAGAGGACCTCATTCAGGTCCTCAGAGGTGACAGCAGATTTGTAGAAGATTTTAAACTGATTATAGCAACCTGACGCTGCTAACACTAAATCACATTCACTCCACAAACAGTCAGCTGTCACCCAACACCTGCTGTATTCTACTGCTGGTGCACAGTGACATAGGCCTATACATGCATATATAAATATCATGTAGTCTGAGTAGGTCAACATTGTTTATTCCTGTGGCCTACATTATGATTACTAAGACACTCAAAGGCAGCAAATGAAGAACTGTTTGTGTATGTGTAACATACGGAAAGTGTAGCTTTGTAACATGTAGCTTATGTCACGGATAGAACGTAAAGTAGTTTTGTTGACTAACACTTACCTACGTAACATACGACACATACAGATTTAAAAACTGATCTATAACTGCAAAACACACCTGACCTATGTCACGTATGTGATGTGAAACAGCAACACACAGGTGCAAACCAATGGACAAGCTCCATTCTTAACATAGCAGCCGGTGAGGCTCTACCAAACTGATCAACAACAGTTACATGCATCATTTATGGAGTTTCTCATTAGCCATCCTACACCTTCAACATTTTACATTTACAATATTAAACCCTGTGATAATCAAGATGTGTTCTCATCCAGTCCAGCTGTGTAAGGAGAAGCAGACTGACCTCCAGGTCACGTGGCGTGTAGTTGAACAGAATGACCTCCAGCACCAGCTCCTCTCCTCGGATAATGTAGGCCGGCAGATTCAAGGACAGGAAGAAAGGCTGGAACGCTGTGAGCTGTGGGAAGGTCACATGGAAACTTTGTATTGTCTCATCAGGTGTAAACAACACCAACAGGACAATGCTCATAAAGTCAATGAGCGATCAATAAGAGGAAAGTTAAATAATACTGAAACAACAATAAATGGAGATCAGAAAATACGAAAGTAAAGTGACGTCAACCTCTGCAGGCTTGTCTGTGATGCCCAGTCCCAGGTTCTCAGATATAACAAAGGCAGTGGCTGTCCATGTCGTAATGCTGTCTGGTACAGTCAGAGTTTTCTCTATTGAGTCTGAATCACTGCAAAAGAAAATATACAGGAAATACAATTTTTCATATGAAATAACAATTCATTTTTGTACACTCACCCTTGCTACAATTTGGTGCAACTGACATACGTCTAATATCTGCAAAAATCTGTAGAAATATATATACCGCTATATCGCGGTTCACTTTTCGCGGACTCGCTGTTTCGCGGATTTTTATCAGTGTAATTTTGCATGTTTTTTTTTTTACAGCGTACTGTACAGTATGAGCGCGCATTGTGTTCTGCGTCCTGATTAACTAAGGGAGTACTGTACAGAATGCGTGTAAAAAGGTGTATAAAGGTGTGTGGTTAGGGGTTTTAAAACATGTATAATAATTGTAAAACTTACTTCGCGGATTTCGTTTACTGCGGGTTATTTTTAGAACGTATCCCCCGCGATAAACGAGGGACCACTGTAGTGCTATCATGTGCATACAGATGGATTTTGCAGACGTTTACTGATCTAGTGTAATTAAAGTAAAAATACATGGACTTAAAAGTCCCAATGTGTAGGAGTTAGTAGTGCCATCTAGTGGTGATGTTGCAGATTGCAGCCAACTGAATACCAATTAAAAGTTGTGGTTGCTTGAATGTTTATCGACTCTACCTGGGCTCCATCCTCTTTACCCAAATCTGAAGTCTGAATTCGCACCCTGCTACCTAGTGGATTATGGTTACTCTTAACTAAAGTTGTATGTTTCTCCAGCTTTACCTCATGATATCCATCCATATCCAGGTCTCTGGAAAGTTTGAGCGCTCTCGAGGCGGCGGCGGTTGTTCTTCATCGTCTTGTGGCCGCTCTGTATTAGCTAGGAGTTGTATTCCCTCCCCTGCTGTTTAGAAATAAAAATGTTGGTTATATTAGCATCACATCGTCACAACAGACAAAAAAAAAATGAAACGTAAACTTTTGATTATAACTTACGTAATAAAAACGAATGATCAGTTTCTTTTTCGTGTAAATTGGCATCAGTCAACACCACAAGATCACATGTCTGCAGAGAGACAATCAAGACAAATATTTCACTCCACATGTGGCTGGAAGGCTTGAGTAGTACACTAAAAACAGCCGGTTGGTTCATCACAAGAGTCATTTTGGACTCTTTCCTTCAATGAGCCCCATGCTTCCTAACTCATTTCTCAATCTGTTCAAAAAAAGAATGTTCTGGTGATTTTTATCTGCTGATTTATTTATTTATTCCATTTTTTAAATTGGTTGGGCACCCTCACAGGCCTGCTCGTCAAATTGTGGTTGAAACACAAGATCATAGCGAGCTAACGTAACCATCAGTGATCAAACACTAAAGTCTGTCTAATCAGGGAATGTGTACACAAGACTGGCAAAGTAACTTTTAGCACTGATTTGCATAAAAAAATACTGAAGCTGAATGCAAACCATGATTCATTTCATGTTGTTGGTGGACTGGTTTAAAGGGTGGGCTGACACTGAAGACATTTAACACAGAAACAGAGTATCTATCGATATTTAATGCCCAAAATGTCATATCTCTACTCTTAGGAGATAAAGCCTATCTATGGACCCTAGTAATTATGACTATTGCCCATGCTTATCAGGCCAGTTGGCTCAGCCAATGCAGTTCACCTATGCAGACACATTGCAGATATAAGACCAGGTCTAAAGACCACGGACAGTTGCATTAGGTCAGAGAGTGGTGCAGTATAACTAGTGGCTATTTGTAAGGCCAGTGAAGGTAGATATCAGCCAGTGGCTTCTTCAACACCAGGGAGTTGTAATTATTTTAATTGTGTCTAACAAGTATTTCTGTGTGCCAGCAATTATAGCATATGGCAGATCATTTGTACATTACTAATTACAAGTAAATATGAGAAAAAGTAACAACGTAAAGGGAAGAAGTTAGACTTTAGGCAAGAAACAGGAAGTTAATACAATACTCCATTGATAGAATGAAGAGATGTGTCTCTGGGGAGGCAGACCTTGAACACAGAGTATGGATCTCCCATTCTCAACATGTCAGAAAAGGCGTCGGCCTTGGAAACGCCGTACTCCCCCATCTCCTTAAGCACCTGTGAAAGCAATACCGACATCCTCAGAGCCACTACTGTTGCAACCTACAAAGAGCAACAAAACAGACCATGACAAGAAAAGAGCCCTTATTGTTTAAAACCTGTTTGACCAAGCTGGGATAAAATCATTGTGCCACAGTTCACATTGAACTGATACTGGGGCGGGGGGCGGCAGATTGGGTTTCATACAAGTACCTGTGGGAGATGTCACCGGAAATGATCTGTAAGGGCAGCGGATGTATAGCTGGAGCACCATTAAAACGTTAGATAACATTAAACTGGAAACGACCCCAGGGAGCTTTTGGTATTCAAAGATGACAGGATGAACTGATGTAAATGACAAAGCGAGTTACGTGATAAACAAATGACGTTACACAACGTGAAGGTTTCAAGATTTATCTCTTTATCTTAGATTGAGGGTCAGATTGAAGTGTATGTACCTTGGAATGAGCCTTTTATATCTACAGACACCGTGGCACCAAGTGCCCCATTATTTGCTAAGCCATTTTGTTTAAGAAGGTCGTTCTCACACACTTTTTTCTTTGTTTTCTTTCTCTGATTTTTTAGTAGATAAAACAGCACAGCTCATGGTGTGAACAAGCAACGATTTAAGTGTTGTTCTCACCCTGTTCTTGGTGATGTCGTTATCATATCCCATCAAATGTGTTGCCTTATCGACCACCAGGATCCCGACCAGAGAGCCGGGCTCTGCCACCTTGACCCCCAGTGTGACCTCCTCACCTGGCCTCCTCTCGGTGTCGCTCCAGCTCAGAGACACCTGCCATCATATATCATTATTACATACACACACATCAAACAGAATCATATACCAAAAAACTGGCTGGCATATAGGTGGATGAATGAGTTCCAGTGTGTTCTACCTGTTCTGTCCAGGTAGTGGACTGGTTCCATCTTGACCTCTAACTTCCCCTTCCCCTCCCCAAATGTTTCACAAGATTTTGATTGGTGGATTGGGCCAGTCAACAATCAACTTCATCTCTACATTTCTATGCACTGCCTTTACCATCTTGATAACATCACACTTGCTAAAACAGCTGAAACAATAAATCACCTTTTGTAAAGTTTTGGTGATGGGTAGCTGTATCACGTCATTGACAATCTCTCCATTGAAATGCACACAGTAGACGATGATGCAGGCCTTAGGAGCCCAGGTGACGTCTGGGACCAGAGTCAAAACACGAGAGCTTTTCCCAGCAGAAACCACCTGACCTCTGGACTTCACCTTCACACAGAGAAAACAAAGGTGAGGCCTTTGTTCTTACTAAAAAATGTACTCATTGATCTCCAAGACAAACTCCAAGTTGACAGACAAATTGCAACTTTCTAAAGTTGTACAAAGACAAATACAACAATACAACAACAAATAAACAAATAGCAGTGTCACAGCATGGTACTCACAATGTAGTGAATCTCAGTCATTGGGAAATTACTCTGAATGGGAAGCTGGACAGGTGAACCAACCTGAAGGAAGAGTAGATTGTGATTGCGAAAACATGTTTAATGAATGATTTAGTATCACAACTGGGTTTGTGTGTATATTTGTCCAAATGGCCAGAGTAAGTACATAATAAGTAAGTACATAATATATAAATATTTCCACAACGTAGAACCGTGTGTTACAAATGTAGCCCTTGCACTAACTTTCTTGTGTTTCTCATATTTACCTCTAATGGTCCAGAGGGTTTCTGAATCTGTAGGTAGCTGTTACTGGGGGATGTATAGCTTCTATATAGTTGTAGAGTGGTGTGACTGTCCACGAAAGAAGCCTGAAAACAAACAAACAAACAAACAATTGATAAGTAAACAATTACATTCGTAAGTTTCTTCTGCTGATGCTTAATAATCTGTCCTGATCACAAGACCTGTAATTTTGAGTTCTTGGTGCTGCGGTTATATTTTCTAACTTGGCAGTACAATGCAGAGTTTACTTGTAAACAAACAATAGTTCTGTTAATCACCAAAACACATTTGTGGGAAGGCTTCTGAACAAGAATGGTTTATAATCAGAACTGGACGGGATCGGAGCCCAGTAAACTGGCCACAAACTGAAAAAAAAAAAAAAACAGTATTTGGTTTTCCTCTATGCTGATGATACACCATCTTATATTTCAGTCAATCCTGTCAAAAAAGAGCACTGTATTCAAATTCCTCACTAAATATTAATAGTTCAGTGACCCCCCAGGTTATAATGTCCATGACAGAAGACATTCATATGCTTTAATGTGTTTTGTACCAAAGGAAAACAATAGAGAACATGTACAGACAAACGTCAATGAAATTGTGACGCAGAAATGCTATTTGACTTGTTTGTAATCGGAAACTTCATTCTTTGTGTTGATTTGTATGTTTACCTGAAAACAACATAATGTTTTTTGTCTGTTTTGTTTTTCTGTTTTAGCGTTGCACTGTGCATTTGATGATTTTATCCCTCATCCTGGCATTTATTCATCCAGTCAATGTACTACACTCTCAGTGCAGATGTAGTCGGGAGTTTTATAGTGATAAAAAGATAATCTTACATCAATTGTGAGTGTTTCAGTATCATTCCTGAGCTGGATGACGAGAGGTATTATTCCATCTGCAGGGACAGGAAACTCCATTTTTTCAGGTGGCATGCCAGGCCGAATTCCCAAAGGGACTGAAATGTTCGATCGAGCTGCCAGTGCTTCCACCTCATCCCCTTTCCAACTCCATGGACTTTTCGTTCCCTGCATCACTGACACATCAACCATCTTTCGCTGATCGTCCTCTGACAGCGGCTGATCGTTGTACGTAGATATTTTCAACTGCAAAATGGACAGTATGCTTTTTAGATTGAATCTTTATGTGGGAATAAATAAAGAACAGTGTAGTCTATTGTGTCCTTAGAGTAAAATCACTCTGAATGTGAAAGTAATACTTTGTTTGAATTTGACATCTTTTACTTTGTAATGATAACAAAGCAAAAAAAGTGAATTTAATTGTCAGCCATAATAACATCTGAATTAAAATGACTGCATACAGAGCAAACAGCTCTTTTGCCCCATAGTCCCAACACAGCCAAAAACATTTTATTGGTTTAAATTATCTTTAATATAAAAGAAAATATTTAAAGTATAGGAGTAAACAATTAAAATGTTAAAACTATACAAAAGATATACTGTCCTTACCCTAGCAATGAACTCCAGAGAGGGCCTTAATAATTTGGGATAGTCATGAAAGGAAACTTTATATCTGAACTTTACCACAGACACCTTTTTCATACTGCTGTATGTGAGACCTGAAAGATGAGAAGCATCCACGGTGATGTTAAGAACACACATCAACAACAACAACAGTAATATTAAGTACACTTTAAAACTTTACTGCAGAATAGAACAACTTCAGGAATCATCATCTTTGGTCTTAGGAGCTGTACAGCTATCATACACGACTGACTGATGGATTAACAAAGTGCTAGAATGAGACTTTCACATTTATCAATACACATTCCCATACAGCCTGAAGGTGATTTGTAAACTGATTACCTGTGAGGTATCCTGTCACATTAACCATAACCATTATAAATTCATCCATGCGTCCACCAGGGAAGCCCAATCCAAGACGTCTTGGTCCCGATGGGTTTTCGGTAGGATCAAACACAAAGCTTGCGGTGCCGTTAATCTAAATCAAAGCAACTGTGTCAGTGGTGACATTTATTCATCAGTTAATTTATTGATTATACAGTATTTGTTGGTTGATTGATCGATTGTCCATGTTCATCATATCTTCAAGATGTAAAATCGCAAATTCTTTGTCAATTTTTGGTGTTTTTGATTCAGCTTGAGCTTTAAATGAAATCACCCACCGGTTTAACTTGATGATAACTCCTTACTAAACCATGATAATGATGCAGGAACGTTATATTCATTATTCCATCAACAGGCTTGCCGTACAGATACCTGAAGATGAAAACACAATAAACTTTAAAGAATTCCCAAGGTTTATCCACAAACAAGATTATTTAAATAAAAATATTGAAGCAGCATTAAAAAACAAAGGTTCTTACTTTGCGGTGACGTTTCCCGACAGAGTGAATTCATGATGAATGCTATCCGGAGCTATTATTGAAACTTCAAACTTTGGAAGAACTGCAACCAAACACACAATGAATGAGCTGCATGATACCAGTAAAAGTACAACGATGTAGAAATACTCCAGTCCAGTATTCAAAATCAAAAAGTACTTAAAGTATCAAAGTGAAAGCGGCTGCTTCGTCCCATGTTGTATTATTATGACATTAGTAACTTCATTCATCACAGGGTCACCTGATGAATCTGAGGTCGTAACATGTTTAATGGGAGAGGAAAGAAGAAGGAAACAAACCTTGATACAAAATCTGTTTCTCTTTTGTTTTTTTTTGTTTTGTTTTTTTTTTTGACTTGGATGGAATTTTTTTGCTTTGTTTTGTGAAATATTGAATCATTTTTGTCTCAAATTGTATTTAAATGAAACCACCTGAGAAGTTTAGTTGTGAAACGTCTCTTCGGTGAAGCTGATAACAATTCATAGACATGTGATCACAAGCCAAAAGGTTGAACTGTCTTGGAGTAGATGTGCGAAGTAGCATAAGTATTTTTAAAAATTTGCTCTTCGAGGTCCAGTGTGTAGGATTGCAACCCCCTCGCCGTAACCTCTTCATAGCATAGAAGAGAATCCACGGTGTCTATATCCAAAGTCAGATACAGAAGTCTCATTCTAAGGCAACAAAAACATAATTATTCTTATTCTCAGGTGATTAAACACGGATGAAAACAGAAGTATGAATATTATATTCCGTAAGTAGAGCCTCCTAAATCTTACACACTGGGCCTTTAAGTAAAAGAACATGACAAATATGTTCTCAATAACTGAAAAATGTTCTGACTTACTTTACGTTATTGGGTGTTACAGACGGAATCATCATGTGTTTTGCAAATGATTTTAATATATTCACATGCATATAAAGACAAAACATAATCCAGATTTCAGAAAAAACGTACCGTAATAATCCACGTTGAAATGCTTCTCACTTGAAACATTCTGTAACACAAAGAAGATAAACACTTTTGATTTAAGGTGTCTCTCTGTTATTTTTATTTGTGTATTTTCTGATTTTTGGAGTGATCTAACATCACCTCTGTAAAAAAAACTTTGACTCTAACATGTCAACAGCATGAAATAAGAAGCTTGAGTCTGGATTTATCCAATGTTCAAACTCCTGCCTCATTTGTACGTCTATACATCACATTTCAGAAAACTTGTAACACAAAAAATAAGTGTCTTAATGTGAGTTAAGTTTCATGGTGATATCTATGAGTTTTGACTCTAGTGTCTCGCCATAAAGTGCCACAGGGCGACATTTGAGTATCTGATTCTATTGGACCTAGTCGAGTCTAATGTTACAGCAGAAGAGTCCAAATCAGAGTTTTGATCATTCACTTGAGTCCAGGTCTTACGTCTGCAGTCTTGTATCTTGTAATTTGGTTTCACTGAAAACGTCTTTATCTTAATAAGAAACTTGTTCTTGGATTTCCTGTAAAGTCGAACTTGATTGGACAGGGACTAACGTTACATTGGTGGCTAATCGAACTGACTCAGCTCATACCAGGAACCAAACCCGGCAAGAGCTCCACCTTTGTGCCAGACTGACTTACCCTGATCGATGTGACGATGGTCCATTGACCCAGAGGCGGATTGTCAGACAGCTGAAACTCTTTGGACACGACGCCAAGCTTGGCAAAATGCGCCCAATCTCTGAGCAGGTTTCCCCTCGGGTCCTGGATCAGGTGCAGACAGACGGAGACACACAATACACAGTTATTTCAGTCATTTTTAATGTCAGAACATTTCGCTGCTTTTCCTTTGAATCATTTGAGTGCTGAGGTTTGGACTGCTGGTTGGACAAAACAAACATTGTGAAACATTGGATTAATAGTGACGATATTTTACAAGCAAAATCATCGGATTCATGGAGGAAATAATAATTTTGTACAGTATAAAACAGTTTGAAATGAGCTCCAACTCCAACAGTAAAATCCTGCTTGGACATCTGATGAAATCAGAACAGTCACAGAACAGTCACTGAAGTAACAAAGTACTTTCTCTTAAGGATGTGAATACTTTTTCCACCACAGCTGGTCGGCTACTTCTGCACTGTCGTACTGTGACGCTGTTATAGATGAAGTTAATGGCAGCTCTGCTTGATTTGTTGCTTTCCAGGTATTTTTTTTTCAGTTTTTGTTCGTTTTGTTTGGATATCAGGAATCTGTGGAAGGAAGTGTGAAGACCTGAGAATATTCTGGGTTTTATGAGGAGAAAACACCAGGGGCCTCATGTACAAATACTTGCGTGGATTTCCTACTAAAACTTGCCGTACGCCAGAACCCGGAAACTGTCGTACGCACAAAAATATTCAGATGTATCAAAGTGTGCGTTCGCATGGATCCAAGCACGTTTCTTTTGTACATGCCAATCAACGTGGAATTGAGCGCACGTGCAACTCCTCCCTGTCCACGCCTCCATTTACATATGCAAATCTATTTAAATAGACCCTGGACCTGAGATTCACCTCTTTGTCCGATCAGATAACGCGATGAACAAAGGAAAGAAAATGAATTTCACAGAGTCTAAGCTAAAGATTCTAGTGAATGAAGTGGAGATTCTGTTTGGTACCCTGTCAACAGGGATAAATATGACCAAAAAAAAGACGTGAGTGGGAGCGTGTGTGTGAGGCTGGAAATGCCGTGGGATGCGAGCAGCGCACACACAGGTGTGGACAGGTGTGGCGCTGCGGCTGACATTTTACGCCCGCTTTTACTGACAAGAATACTGAACACAGGGAGACAATCAGGGGCTTGTTAGAAAGCTCTGCAGCTCTAATTTCACCAGCAGAAAATAAAGAAAACCAAAAACATGAATATTTGAATGCGCACATGCCCAAATATGCACTGGCACACTGGCACGGCTTCTGGGTAAGTAAAGAGTTTATTCGTTTAATTGTTTCGTATGTAATCCAGCGTTACATACGGGACAATTAAACGAATAGAAGCCACCCATCGCGCACCGTGCCAGTCTCCAGCCTGTTCTCAGCAATGCTGTTAGTCATAATGAATGAGTCGTGCGTTGAACCAGGCCACCTTGCCACGATGTTAGTTAGCTGCATTCGCGCATCACATATGATTTGAACATTGATGGAATGAAAATGTTTCCTACTAACATAAAAAAAATCATCCTGTGATGGCGCTTTTATAGCAATGTGTGTGCAGTCAATAGCTCCGATTACATTAGGGAAACCGGCTCTCGCTGCAAACTGTGCTTTAATGTCGGCCTGTTCAACAGCACTGTATGGGAATCTGATGTACCAGGAAGACATTCGGATGATTCCGTCCCACACAGCTGGCATGGCTCGGCTCAGGGTTAACTGGCACACTCCTGACCGATCGGCCAGCTCCCGCTGGAATGCCCCTGTTGCCGGGAACCCCAGCGCAGTCAGGCAGCCGGCCCGCCGGCCCCCGTTGCGCTCTCGGGCCGGCCGCAGCTCTGCAGTAACTCCAGTAACACTGGCCTTGGTAACCGAAATCGGCTTATGAGCCAATTATCATGGTTTGCAAGTAAATCCTTGCGTTCCTTAAATCGCTCACGGCGGTCCGTTTCAAGGTCCTCTAACAACGCTAACGCTGTCTTTGTTAATATCATTTTCTTAATCACATTACGCATGCTTTTATATCCACCTATATAATTGCAAACACCTGCGTGTGTTAATAGTTCATAAGTGTGTCTCTGATGTGCACATCACTCTGATGACTACTTGTTTTCACATTATTAACAGTTTCCCAGCGTCACCTCTAAGTGTCGCCAAAGGAACAATAGCTGTAGAAACGTGCGTACGACAGCTATGAAATTGGCGTGGGGCACGCACATTTCTACGATTGTTTCACGTTTGATACATTTGAACGTGAGCGTGGAAAAGGACGTACGCCCCTTTTTTGTGCGTACGCATGCTTTGTACATGAGGCCCCAGGAGCTTAGTCCACAGTATGGAGCTCACCTCCAGGTCAATGCCGAGGTTGAGTAAGATAACTCTGCGGTGCACATTTATAACCCCTTTGTGGTAGTTTTTAGTAGGTCTTTGTTTAAATCTGTATTTTATGCAGTCAGACTGTGGATTCTTTTGAATACACTTGCTTGGAGCTGTATATAGGTGTGTGTTTGGATAGTTTCAGACTCACTTTGATGGCGATGTCCACCCAGCTCTGTAAGGGTTTCCAGTCTGGCTGAATGGACACCACTCTGATCTTCACCGTCTGCCCGGGCAGATAGTTCAGTTTGTCTGTCTGAATGAAGGTGGAGAAGCCTTTGGGACTGAAGCGCAGCCACGTCGAGTTGGAGAAAACCATAAGTTCATCGACGTAACCTTTGACCTCCAGGAGGTAAGACCCAGAGCCCATCATCTCGTTGATCTGCAGAGGAACAACATGTATGACAGTTATTCTCTTTAATTATGGAAATCTGTTAGAAGCTTCTCAGGTGTCCGTAAACTAAAGGAGCTGTGGCTTCGATCTTGGATCTGCTCAGCATCTGTCTAAATTTCACTTGATCATATCTGGTTCTGTTCAAAAGTATCCGTTTACGCTTTGAGGAAAAATCCTTTCCTCTAGTTTCAAAACAGAAAAACCTGTGTTTGTTTTGGTTTCATTGAGAAGACAATCCCACCAACACTGTCCAGAACCAAAGTGTTTAAATCCTTGACGAGATCCGGTCATAAGTGAAGTAAACAGCTGCTTCAAGGACAGGAGGGCGCCAAACCAGTGAAGGACAGCTTGTTTTAAGTTGTGCAGCGCTGTGAGCTTATGTTCCCAGGCACGTGTCTTCATATAAACTAACACTATAAGAGATTATTAAAGGGAGACATGCAGCATGGGGAACTATCAACACCTAAAGTATACAACTCACCTGTTCACATTATATTAAGGCTTCAAGTTATGCAGGATTAAGAGCGTGGACGCTTTGACTGACAGGTGGGTGTCGACACAGTTGAACCTTGATCTTCAAAGCTAGCAAAGCTAAAAACTGTAAAGGTTAAACACGACATACGTCATACTTACAGCTGGTAATATCAGCAGCCTGGTCCCACCTTTAAAAACAGACGTTGACAGTAATGTAGTTTAATTACACTTCAGGTAAATCAAGCCAGAAATCTTTTGTTGACAATGCACGAAAACATTTCACCTCCTTCAACTGATGTAGAGTTTGAGACCAAGGTGTTGCTTCCTTGAACAATGCGAGCAGATACAGAGACCTGCTCGGTGGTCAGGATGGTGACCGACACCGGCGTTGGGAGTCCAGGAGAGAGGGAACTGGGAGCCAGCACCATGTAGGTGGACGGGCTGAGAAATCAAACCAGCATAAGGAACAAGTCAAGGTGAAAACACAAACATGAACAAACTAAAATCTGTTTTGAGAAGAGAAATAGTCGATGCAGGAACTGAATCTGGATTCATATTTGATCAGCTCTGCTTAGTTTGACAGTTTGATCTGAGTTTGGTGTCACTGAAAATGACTTGTCATTACACAGTATAACCGGCTTTATCATCTATTTTACTCTAAATGAACATCATGCTGTGTGGAAGAAGACTTGAAACTAGAGACTGAGACCATAAAGTCATGAACAAACTGTTTACCGAGGTCATAAATCAGCTGAGAAGTCGGTTTATTTCTCCATAAGACTCTATACAATCTGACTTCTTTTTGGTGCCAGTGGAGCTGCCCCCTGCTGGCCACTTCACATCACTCCCTGCAGTATTTCAATACGCTGTCATAAAATGCTGTGATGACCACAATATATCAAATAATCAACATGTGTTCATCAGTTTAATGCTTTTAATGTAAAGCTGCAGCTCATGATACAGCAAATACATAAATATATTAAGTCACTGTGAGTAAAATATAAAATATATTATCAAGGGGTGGAGGCAAAGAAAAATAAATGGAGCTCCATCGTCGCAGACACTGTAGTTTATTTACAAGCTATCCTGCTGGCACTAACACTCACTACAGCAACACATGTGGATTAATCCACCGCTGAAAGTAGTCCCCAACAAATGCTCCATTTCATCCTGTTTGCTTACTAAAAAACTGCAGTGAGCAGCTGTTTTAACAAATTATTAATGGAACTTTATGTTTGTGAGGTGTTTTCAGAAGGAACCAATGAGCTGAGAGCCAAACCACGTGTGAATTTATGTGTTTTAACTCATTTCTGTTGCTTTTTCAATCAAATGATAGAATAAAATCATAAAAAAAGTTCAATGTGTGGATGACATGTTGCCAGTTTTACATCTTAAGATGTCTTTAATGTGATTTTAAAGGGACACTCATCACACAGACGTGAGCTGACATGTCCAAATAAACAGAAACAGAAAGTTTGGTTACCTGATGCCGAAGCTCCTCTTGGCGGCGGTGAGGATGATGAAGACGACGAAGAGTCCCCAAATCTGGAGACGCTCCATTCTGAATGAGTGAGCTGTGCGGGGCTTCGCTCAGTGCTGCTGAGCAGCTAATGTGAACGGCAGCCTTCATACCTGCAGAGAGGTGA
Source organism: Larimichthys crocea (assembly GCF_000972845.2). Lineage (NCBI taxonomy): Eukaryota > Metazoa > Chordata > Actinopteri > Sciaenidae > Larimichthys > Larimichthys crocea. The sequence goes on along the minus strand of NC_040016.1, from coordinate 22,016,722 downwards.
CCCCCCCCTCTCCCCCATACAGTATCACCTGATGAACTGAACCAGTGTCAGTTTACCTGAATCCCCCCGGGAAGGCTTCATTTAGTGGCTGACACTGGGCGTTTCCACTTTGGGCATATTTACACTGTGGGCCTGTGATTTCATTCATGGTTTATAATGTCTGTGCGTTCAGCTTTTGTGTGACTCTTTAACTTAAAGCATCATTGTATGTTTTCTGTTTTGTCACCTCAGGGCGACACAGGCTCGCCCTCCCGGCCGATGGACGCGGGAGAATTGGTTCAGTATGAAGATTAAAGTGTTACTTTTGTTTTATCGGTGCCACAGTGAACTCCCATGTCAGACTGCGTGCAATGAAAGATGAGAAAGATACAAATCTTTGTTCTTTGTTTAAAAAAGATTTCATTGACGTGTCAAGCTTGTTATGTTTCCCTTCATCTGTGCAAACACTGACGCTCTGAAAAGGTGTTGTTCATTATTCCAACAGCAGATGGTGATAACTGAACCCCACAGTTTATGACTGTGAAAAGTTCATGCATAATTGTTATTTGTTACGAGATCTTTGGGCATGTGCACTGATTCATCCAACTGGAGCGCAAATGGCTCCACTGTTTGTAGTTTCTCAGTCATCTGCACGCTCACATTCACTAGTGAAAATTGTCAATTGTTATGACAAAAATTGGCGGACCCCTTGCAATACCTCTGCGGTGGTTAAAGACCCCTGCTGTAAATAATATACTATGAATATAAATATGTAGATAGAATGTGCAAAAATATAAGAATATTCAAATAAAATCAAATTAGATTTTATTTGTACAGCCCAAAGTCACAAAATGATAAAATGACAATGAATTACAATGACTGATAAAATGACAATGAATTACAATGACTGATAAAATGACAATGAATTACAATGAATGATAAAATGACAATGAATTACATTGAATGATAAAATGAAAATGAATTACAATGACTGATAAAATGACAATGAATTACAATGAATGATAAAATGACAATGAATTACAATGAATGATAAAATGACAATGAATTACAATGACTGATAAAATGACAATGAAT